>NW_026261002.1:0-32576 GCF_024613125.1 Pisolithus orientalis | reverse complement strand
AAATGTATCGCCTGTATCGTAGCCAGCATGTAGTACACTCTGCCTAAGTAATACATAAACTTTCAGTGACCCTGAACTTTCCTGATATGGCAGGCAGTCGCTAATCACGATGAGATCACGATGCGAGGAGGACCCGAGGTCTGCTCTCGTAGCGATTGTCAGCGATCTATCTATTCTCGAGAGCGTGTCAACCGAGCTGCGATCTGGGAAGACGTGTAAGTGACCAAGTTCAGTATTGCATCGGTGGTCATGATGATCGTTTATGACTTATTGGTGGAAGTTCTTAGCTTGTATCACAATCAGCAGCCCGTAATTACCAACATGTCGGACATACGACCAACCGTTGAGATCAAAGTTCCTGCCACATCGGCCAACATTGGCCCCGGATTTGACGTCGTCGGTCTCTCACTGTCCCTATACCTCACACTCACCGTCAAATTTGGCTCGCCATCCTCGGAGCCTTTCACGATCACTTACTCCGGTGAAGGCGCAGACGAGGTCCCCCTTAATCCATACCAAAACTCCTAACCCGTGTTGCGCTCTACGTTCTCCGATGCAACAATCAAAGCTCATTCCCGGCGGACCTTGTCAGTATCCATGCTGACAATCAGATCCCGTTCGGCCGTGGACTCGGCTCGTCTGGCGCAGCAGTCATTGCCGGCGTCCTTCTTGGAAACGTTCTTGGAAAACTCAACCTCACGAACGAACGATTACTGGACTACGCACTCATGATCGAGCGCCATCCAGACAACGTCACCGCGGCACTTGTCGGCGGATTCGTCGGGTCATATCTAAGGGAGCTTGATTCAGCCGCAACGGTGGCATCGCAAGTCCCTCTCTCCGAAGTCTTACCCGAGTACCCTCCTGACGCAGGTGAAGATTGGGATTGTCTCCCCCACTCCCTCCAGTGGGCATTGGCCACTACGTAAAGTTCAGTTGGAACCCTAGCATCAAGGCTGTCGCAATTATACCTCGGTTTGAGCTCAGTACTGCAAAGGCGAGAGAGGCGTTGCCAATGCAGTATTCCAGAAAAGACTTGGTACAATGCTTTCCGTCTGGTTTTAGTGCAATACTTGAAATCTTTTTGTTTCTTCCTGACAAGGTTTTCAACATGCAACGTCTGGCTGTACTGTCAACAGCGTTAGGGCAGTCACCACCAGACCCAGAACTAATATACGAGGCGATGAAAGATCGCGTCCACCAACCGTACCGAAAAGCATTGGTGAGCATACTGCAACATTTAAAAAGAAGCGAACGCTAATTTATTCCGGAAGATTCCCGGACTGCCTGCAGTGACTTCATTGATCACTCCCGAGTCACACCCTGGCTTGCTTGGGATTTGTTTATCAGGGGCTGGCCCGACGATCCTGGCGCTGGCACTCAGAATTTCATGGCTATCGCAGAATCTGCAAGCGAAATTTTTGCGGAAGGAATATACAAGTCGACTGGAAACTCCTTGAGGTAGGGGGGAAGTGAGGTCAAGGGGGTCTAACCTTACGTGCAGGCCACAATGTACGAATCTAGAAGGAGATAATAGATTGTTCTCATGGTAGGTATGCATCATGACTATTACATCGTGGATAAGGATGGAGTAAGTATCATAAATCATAACACTCGTTCCTCGTGCTGTGCCTATCCTCGTGCATTTAGACAAACAGCTCTCATGGCCACCAGTGACGCTGAGCTGTCCTCAAAGGGAAGGTCTACGGTGAACATGACATCACTCCGGTCGCTGTTCAGGTAGACGGGAAGTGTCACCAAGTTCTCGTCGTGCATATCCTCGTCATCCTGCACCCATCGAATTTGGGATGCTTCCAAGTGAACTGCTTCGCCGTCGTTGAGGACCAGCTTGCCAACTTCAGCGTCCCAGCCAGCACCTTCGAGGATCAAACCTTGAGAACAACCAAGTCAGCTGATGGATATGGGTGCTTGTAGATATAATACACACCATCGACAATAAAAGCTTCTGGATCATTCATCTGACCCATGTCTAGTCTAAGATGCAGGGTCTCAAGACTCCATCGTTTGCGGTGTGCTACTGCTTGCCGCGTCGCAGTGATGTTATGCTTCAGGGAAGAACAGTCCTCCGAGCCAAACCTCAACATCGGACAAAGATGGCTGCATTGCTGTTATTCCGTCTAACTGAGCCAGACGGCGAGCCAAATCCGGAATCCACTCAGATACAGACATGGCTTTCGGAACTTTATACCGTTTCCAATGCGTGGGTATGGTACCTGGAACATATCTTAGTATCAGCAAAGGGGAAATTCCAGAGGTGTACCGACCCTTGGTCAGGGAGCTCATCAAAGTACGAAGATGGTTGGTTTGTTTAAGTGCACCTTCGCACACTTTGACCACATCTGCGAGGTCCTTGCGAACTTGGTCTAGAAGCTTGTGGCCAATAGCACCTTCGCGGGAGAACAAACGGTATAGCGGATCTGTGTTGTCACCAGCCTGCCTGCGTAGCGTGTTGATTGACTTCAAAGAGGGTCAGTGGCTTCCTCACCAATAACGGAATCAAATAATTACCTGTGGTAATTGCGTAAGCCATTCGCGGCACCTTTCGTGCAGGTTACGCATCCAAGCAGGCTGTTGAGACGTCTGACTCTTGTAGGGACCAGAAGTCGAGATCTCGTCGTCGTCGTCCGCTAGCGTTCGCATCTTGCGCAGTTTGCCCAGGAGCTCATTTCCTAGTGTTTTGTGATAAATATGATGATACAAAATGTCAAGAAGCAAATTACCTTGCACCACTGCAATGACTCGCTCAGCTGTCGGTGGCAAACTCAACCATGAAGGCGGTTCACGATCTGGTAAGCCATGTACCCATGATAAGAAATGCTCCAATTTTGTGCCTTCGGGGGCTTCGAGAACTTGTCCTCCATTGACACTTGGCACCAAGTTGAAATCGACGTTGTATGCAGCCGGAGTGAAGAGTTTGTCAACAAAAGCATCCAAGATTCGCTGGTCGAAGTCACTATCGACTCGACCTCCGTAAACCGATTGCTTGATAAGGGTTCTGAGAGCATCCCATGGTATTGTCGCAGGATCAACGTTGGTTCTGCCTTTGGCAACCCTGTTAAGCCAAGTATCGATAGTTGCAAACGCAGACGACATGTCGGAATCATTGAAGTCGTAAATCTTGCTCCAACCCAGTGGTACGTAGCGCAGACGCTCTTGTACGACAGCATGGAACCAGGCCAAGAGGAAGTAAAGGCGGACCTTTTCAGCAGGGCCCTGGGAGTGACGTTGCGGTGCAATGGAACGAAGGGAGTCAAGGAGATTAGCTTTAATTCCTGGTGGTGGCTCGTTCATGATTATCCGAGACTGGCGCAGAATGTTGACAGGTATCGCTGGATTGGCTTCCATAGTCAGGAACAGGCGGAAGTTACGATGGGGATTGAGAGTGTGCAGCCTTTTCTCCAGTTGACCCAACCACGTCGGAGCCAGGTGGACGTTTTTAAGGAGAACCCAAGTCCCTTGGCGGGACGCTGCGGCTATTGCTTGGTCCGCTAGGGTGAAACCTTCTTGTGAACCCATGGCGACAGACGACGACCGCGCGCCGACGGTTTGTATGAGGTTTTCCACGCGGTAGCTGGCGTCGTAACCGGTTACAGAAACGAGAGCCAGAGGTGTAGTCGAAGGAACTTCATTTGCAACCATAGCCCCCAGATCCAATTCGGTAGATAGCTCGTTCTGAAACACGGTCCTTACGAACAGCGCTGTAGACTGTAGCAAGCGGTCTGGACGAAGGCATTTGATAACAAGCATAGACCGTAGGGCTTCAACGGCGGCTGAGGCGAGGTTAGCCAAGACTCAATTGGAAGACTACACGAGGACAAACTTACGCGTACTTGGCTCCCAAGGGAGAGGAACCACTGATTCAGGATTGGAGGACTGCAAAAACGGAAGCCAGTCGTCCGGATTCTCAGAGATGTGACTTGAAACGGGTCTGAACAAGCTATGTTTCGCGCAGGTTTCGAGGTTTGTTATTTGGTCGGGGGAGAGCACGGCAGTCGTACTTTGTCCATTGAAAGAACTGGTTGGCGCAGCAGCTCTTCCCTGACCACTTTCCAGCAGGAATTCAAGTTCCTCACTAATGTCCTCGGTCCCGCGTAGCTTGACTTGAGCTAGGAGTACAGCAAGCATAATGTGATCTCGATGGAGCAATGCCCTCGATGTGCGTTTGTATACGACCAGGAAGAGATCATTAAGAAGGATGTCTCGTCGTCGGTTGTAATCGGAGACGTTCCTGAGGTTGGGGTTGTGGTGAAGCACGTAGTCGAATATATCAAGGAAGAACTGCAGGGAAAACTGGTAGAAATGATTGACCGAGTTGAGTTGCTCTAGGATGAAGAACACAGAGCTGCAAGCTTGCGCTAATGGAAGATACTCCGCCGTAACTTGTTCTACCTCCCTCATGATGATGTCTGTTTCTTCCACTTTGTAAGTAATTTCCGCAGCTTCCCTTTTTAGCGTCTCCAAGGTGCTGATGACCTTGTCGTCGTCGAGAATATTGCCTGTGGACTCGTTCAAGGCTTGGAGAAGCAGCTTTTCTAGAGTTCTCAGGCGAAGACGGAATTCGCCCTGAGCTTTCATCAGGTCCGTTCTTTTGCGTTCAGTATCCGGACGTTCAACTTTCAGGACTTGGTCCAACGATTGGCTCTGAAGGCTGCTCCTTGTCATCGTAAAGTTCACGAAAGTGACTCTGCTGCAAATATCGGGAGAGAATTCCACCGAAGGATCACGAGTAGAGAGGAACATAGTAAACGCGGGAGAGAAGTCGATGTCCTGGTTCCCGATGCGGATCAAGACACGTCCTCCAGTTCTGCGGATTTCTCTGTTTAACACTGCGTTGAGAATAGGATCTAGATGTTCGACATCTTGGATCAAAAGCGGGTTTCCAAACCGAAGAGCGCTCTCCAACACCTTCAGGAAGGCCTCGTCCAAGAAGCTGGTGACTGTGATCTTTCGTTCCTTGTATTCGTTTAGCAGGAAGGTAGTAGCCTGGCCGGTGGGATCGATAATGAGAGGATAACGGTCGAAGCGCTTCAACATGATGGCGTTCTCGGTGGTAAGGTTATCCGCGGGTAGAGACTTGGATTGCCAGTTCAGGCGGTCATCAGCAGTAGATAGATACTCCGTGAAGGACAGTTCGTGTTTGAATTTGACGTTGGCGTCTATGAGGTGGTTCGACCAATCTTGCCACATAACTTCCCGGTAGTGTTGATCGAAGAAGCCACCATACGCGAGAAAGGCTGCTGACAGTAGGACATCTCCAACGATGGTGCTCATCTCCACTTCGAATGTACGGCTACCAACCTCCCATCTTTCCTTCTCAGATGACAAGCTCTGCAAAAGCTTCATGCTACGGTCCACTTTACTCTGAACACGTTCCATTTCGGACTTGATGGCCTGAGTCTCGCTGATAAGCAGGGCGTATTCCTCCTTGTATTTGGCGATCTTGGACTCCAGCTCGGAAACGATAGTGATTATCTGGGCTGCTTGCTTCTTCGTCGTCTCGGCCTGTGTCTCGAGGGATTGCACCTCGTTTCGCAATGGCTCGACCTTATCTAGAATTTCCGAGAAGCGTACTTGCGCCAGCACCCACTTGACGAGGGGGCCACATGCCTTACTGGCGCGCTGGACGGTCTCGAAGTTGAAGGAAGGTCTGCTCAAGAATTCTTTCTTGATGAGTTCGCGAAGTCCTTTGGTCATCTGGTTAGTAGTATCGAAGTTTACAATCCGTTGAATGAAGTCATCCCGGCGAATAATGCCCTGGACTGTACGCCAGCTATCGATTTTATGACCGAGGAGGGTGCAGACAGATTCCATAGCAAGCTTGACTGCTTCTGGTGGGTTTGCCATCGTTCTAACTTCTTGTAGATGTTGTCTCTTAATATTGCTGACTGCGGATTGTGCCTCCAAGACGGCAGGCTCTGCATCTGCAAGGTCGGCCATAACAACAGCACGACGCTGCGCGATCTTTTTGTCTTGTTCTACCAAAGCAGCTTGAATCTCAATGGAGGCAGCCTTCTTCTGCTCGGCCTCCTGTTGGTCTGCCACCATGCGCTTCAGCTTTTCGTTCGCCTCAGCATCTTTAGCCTCAAGCTGGGAACGCTTGATGGCAAGACTCTTGCGCAGCTCTTCCACTTGAGTCACCGTATCCCTGAGCTTGTCCAGACCAACATGGAGATGCCGCTGCTGCTCTTCAAGCTCGTCGCGCTTTTCATTGTACAGCCTGACGTAGTGATTAATGCTGTGGAAGCCATCAGATAACTGACTTTCTTCTTCTCTGAATCGACTTACAAGTCCAGATAATGGCGGGGTGTGACGTAGTTATACCGACCTTGTCGACGACTGATGCGTTGGTTGATCTGATACATGGACATGTGCACGTAGACAAGAGCATTTACGATGGCAGTGCGGTGTGTAGGAGGCATAGACAACTCCCGGTAAGCAATGGGGAAGTGAGCAGGGGCAGAGTAGGCTGGCAAATCCAAGTCCAGAGCGCGGGTGAACTCCATGCCGACTTGGTAGAACGCCTGATCAGACCAGTCACCGAACCAGTCGAGTACGCAACGGTTAAACAATGCGGGGGATGTAGCAGCACGAGAAGCCAGGCCGTTCTCCGGCGGGTTCATGGTGAAGACAACGTGCAGATTCTTCGCTACTTGCTGGGTAAACCATCGGTAAAGTTCTTCGTGAGAATCTAGCATAAGGCCATCCCTTTGCGATCCCTCCTTGCAAGCAGTCATAAGAGCTGCGTGCTCGTCGCCCTCGAACAGCCCAGGAACTTCGGCATTGGCTAGAAGAGTGTTCATGCGCTCCAAAAATCCAGAGTCAAGCACATTGGATTCGTCCATGATGAAGCAAATCTTCTCGCCTTTGCAACCAGCACGTCTGAGAACGGTCCGCAGGTCGTCGTCAAAGTCATCGCCGGTGTATTTGTTGGACACCTTAATCTGGAATATGCTCAACCCATTCAGCCACGCAACGAAGCGCGAAAGTGTCGTCTGCAAAGCCGATGAGCAATGAATGTAGTTGTGCATATCTGTGTACGCACCTTTCCACTCCCACTGACACCGATCAATAACAAGTGTCCCTGCACTTGACGGAAGACACGGTCTATTCTAAGGACATGATCCAGAACGTCGTTGAAGAGGACCAGAGGTACATCAAGTTCTTCCTCGTAGAACACACGTAGGCGAGCTTTTGTGTACTCGCGGAGAATCTCTCTATCCACAGGGATGTAATCTTTGGATGTCCAGTTCGAGAACAGAATCGGGCGGTTGAGTGCTTCGTCACGGCTGATAGTTGGGAAGTGCTCCATGGCGACGAGGTCGATGTGTTCGTCGGTCCACTGTTTCTCCTCTTCCGTAACCAGACGATCCTGGAAGAGACGCAGAGCCTCATGCGCCCAGACTCGTACAAGGCCCTCCACTGAAAGGATCTCGAGGGGACGAATGGCCTCGTAGATACCACGTACCCATCTGGTTAGTTCACGAGGACTGTAGACGTAGTGGGCCTGGACATCCGTAGTGAACCGCTTCTGAGAAGCCAAGTAGAAGGTAACCATGGCATTTGTAAGCGGCTCAGAATATGCCCGTAACGTCGGTATGACCTTGAGAAGCGCGCGATTATACGTGCCATAAATCTGTTTGAGAGAGACTTCTCCGGGATAATCGACCATGACAAGTGGAGCATGACGAAGGAATCGGTGACTGAGAGGGACACGGCCAGGATCTGTGGGTGGGTTGCATGCACCAACGAATTGGATTCGTTCGAGCTTAACCCATGCTTTATCGCTCGCGCGCCAGTAACCTCCGCACTCAACCAACTGACGCAAAAACGAAATGACTCGCTGAGTGCCATACTTGTCCTGGGCAGGCAGGTTGATTTCGTCACAGAATATGACCAACCAACGTCCAATCTGTACAGGTGCGAGGACCACACCATTGGGAGTCTTCCTGTACTCGCAATATTGTTCGAAGGTCTTCAAGATCAGCTCAGGGGTAGTTGCACTAGAGAAGTTGAGACCAACAACTTCCATATCCGGAAGCTTGCGAAGTGCGCTGAACAGGGTCATCGTCTTTCCGGAACCCGGGGGACCGCAAAGCATGAGGGGTTTGTGTTCCGATAGCCATGAGTAAAGGACTTCTTCGTGGCGGACTGTGTCCACAGTAGGGACGACAACATCCGATGCCGTAACAGAGTGTGCGTCGATCTCGATGGAAGGTACCTTCGATTGCCATGTAACCCAGTCCCCAGTTGCAATTTGGACGTCGAAGTTGATAAGTGAGTTCTCAGGAGCCATGGGAGGAAGGTCGGTTCCGGTTTGCTTACGCAAGAAATCTCCCAGCTCCGCGCGCAGATCTAGTTTAGCATCTCCAGAGAAGGCCCAAATTATGCTAACTAGCAGACGCTTCGTGACGTACTGTTCCACCTTCTCGGGTGCCAGAGGAAAATCTGGGTGCTGGATATTGTATTCAATGATGTTTCGTGCCGTCTTGTTGAGAAGAGAGAAGAGCGTATGTAGCGCACGTGTAGTCGTGAAGTCCATGATATGATCAATGGATTCTGCAAACTCGAGAGCAGAGCTCACAAGGTCGCCATCCGCGAAGTAACGTTCCAGGATGGAAGCGACCTGAGTTTGAGTAATAACGTGAGCGGCGCCGGATGTTTCTGTGCTTAGAGCATCTGGGCGTCGACCGAGTACATCTGTGGCATCTTCGTCGTCGGCGTCCAGAGGTATGGAAGAGAGGGTGGTAAGGTAATTTTTGTAGACCATCGAAGGCTCTATCACATCTTCGCTGAACCATATCATACCACAACGACTGACGGTCGCAAGAGTTGCGTATCGCAAATGTTCTACTTCGAACATGATGCGTACATTGGGTGGTAGGTTCAGGCGTTCACCGTTAGGCAGTGTAAGAAGCTTATTGTCATCGAGTACACTGCGCACAATTCAGAATCAGACCGTAGGACATCTTAGACAAGCGCCCTTACCTGTTCAAGTTCTCAACCCACTCAGGATCGACATCACCATCGAAGACGATCCAGTGGCGCTTAGAGCTTTCACCACGCACATCATCCACGATTTTGCGCAAGATGTGCGTGAATAGACCATCATTCCACTCCCGAGTAGTCGGATCGAGAGTGCCATAGAGGGCATCCTTGTGCATGGCCTTGGGGTCAATAACGTATTCGACACCTTCCGTACCGTCAAGTCGTTCCAACGCTTGCAGTAAAACACGCCAAGCGTTAGTCTTTCCAGTTCCAGATGGACCGACCATCATGAGACCATGCTGGATCTTCTGAATCTGGTATAGTTGCAGGATCTTGGCCACCCATTTCTCGCCGGGGACCAGGCGGTGCTCGTTGCAAACCTGGATAATCTGTTCGCGTAATGCATCCAAATCGACGGGAACGTAGTCGGTGCCGGGAAAGACATCAGCCAAGAGGCTTGTTGATGATACATTAATATCCACCATCCTCAGCAAGCGTACTGAGAACTCACCTGGTCAACAGAGGCACATCATCGGCAACTAACTTAGGCACTATGGTCTCTGTGACACTCTGAATAAGGATAATCTGCTCAGACACGGTGTCAGAGAGGCCACCAGCGTCGTCTTGCAATTTAGCATTTTGAAGGCGTTCGCGCTTGAGAATACCGGCACTAGCTAGAACCGCTTTCAGCGCACGGAGACCAAAGTCATAATGCGGTTGAGGAGACAGTTGCTCATCGCAGAGGTTGAAGAACGGAACGATCTTGGAAGCCAGTGACTCCGCCGTGCGGAAACCTTGAGAGAATAACATGACCTGGGCAATCAGCTCACGGTCGGGTCTCGTCATCGCCATCCTGATAGCTAGTTAGGGCCCAAAGCATGCAAATCGAGGGTGTTTGCTCACGGGCGGAACAGCTTTGTCAAATTGGGGGGTAGTGTAGACCGCCCAGCATAGTTGGGATTAGTAGTGATGAAAATACCTGCCGCAAACGAAGATTAGTCTCATTGGTCGTCAGGATTCAACTGCAATAACTGACCAATGTTCTTGTTAATCTTTAGTGTTTTTCCAACCAGCTCGATCTCAATGTTCGGATTCTTCGCTAGAGCAACTAAGCCTTGTTGGATACTCTGTACCTGTTGGGAAACCGCAGAGAGAATGCGTTCTTCAAGTCGGTTGAACTCATCAAAGCATCCCCATGCCCCAACTTGGCAGAGACCGACAAAAATGCGGCCCATGGCTTGGAAGTCAAAGGTCTCGTCGCAGCAGAATACCAACACAAAACGACCGAGTTGAACACCAAGAGCCTTGACCGACTCTGTCTTGCCTAGTAACAAATATTAAAGGCATGCGCCTGGGGAAAGAAAAACCACAAAAAACAAACCTGTTCCCGCCGGACCAAATGGAGAGCCTCCAAGTTGATTATCCAGTGCTTGTGTGAGGGTAAGATACACTCTGTCGGTGAGAGGAGTTTGGACAAGACGATCGGGTACACCAAGGTATTCCCAGCCGTAGGGGAAGGTGGCGTCCGCAATTCGAATCACAAGACGGTCCAAGAAATTCTCCGTCAATCGCTCTAGGTAGAACCGCATCTGGGACAACCACGTGAAAGCTTTGGTGTCCGCTACTCGTTGCTGGATGAGGGTACGGGTAACATCACGTTGATGGACAAGTTCCGTGATCAGATGCTCGCATTTGCGACGTGTCACCGGCTTCAACTCCTGCAAGACGACATCAGCCAAGAGGTCCAGAGCTTGACCAATGGTGTCCAAAGGCTCCTCAGGAAGTATCCCCGAATCAAGTGTGGCCTCCACTGACGTGGTCCACGCGACCTGAATGGCGAGGGTGACAAGCTGTGCAGGGTACTTCTCCATCCAGTACATCAACTGGTCTCGATCGAGAGAAGATCCGGTCCCATAGAAGGACTGCAAATCAGCGACAGCATTACAGAGCAGGTTCGCAAGCGAAAGCCGCATCATAGATTCAAGGCGTGCAAGCCAATCATTGATCTTCGGATAATCTTTTAATAAAATAGGCTCGCTAAACGTCACTTCTTCGCCTTCGCGTGACGCCATCCCTTGGATTTCCGTCAGGTCGTCGTCCAGCTTGATGGTTGAAATGCCCGCAAACATCTTCTTCAGATGTTTCATGATACGCAGGATATCTTTACTGTTCCCGATGATCTCCAGCAAATCTTCGTCACCAACAAAGTAGAAACGAGGGAAGGAGGAACGTTCGCGTTCCAAGTATTCACCGAGAGCTTTCTGGATCTTGTTCAAAAGGTCCGCCAATCGCTCCAGACTCTTCTGGATACCCTGGATATTCATGACGTCGATGACGAAGGGAGACTTGTACACTTTCTTCATGACAGTGAGGAATTCCGCATTAATGTTCTGGAATCGGGCGCTTTCCACTGGCAAAAGGTGCTTAATGTCGGCGCTGCCGGAGAATATACCCTCGAGATAGACCCATTGACGTTGCACGTCGATCCAGACATCTTGTACGGGAATCAGTAACAGATATCAATGGGTATTGTCGATGCCCACCAAACAACACATGGATCCTATTGAGTTTCTCCTCCCACGAGCCAGCCTTTACCAAATGTTAACAGCTAGTTGAATAAATGCTGCAGAACATACTTCTTCCTCAAACACTGCGCAGGGAAGTTAGGACCAGGTTGCTACAAGCCAGTGTCTGGACCTACCTTTGTAGTAGGGTGACAGCTTCATTGCAGTCAATGAATTGAGGTTCTCGCTGCACTTGCTAAAGAGATCGTCCCATCCCCTGTAAATTCACAATCGCAACGTAAACTCCTCACCAAAACTATCCTAGCAACAGCATACCTGATTAGTCTGCACTTGTTCTGATAATTAACCAGGTCTAGGGTATAGTTGGTCCAGGTCTCCTTGACTTGTTTGATATACTCCTCTAACGCCATCTTGAAATCATGTCAGTCAATTGCGGGCACCAATTATAACATTGATCGAATTCACCTCTCCTTGCGCCTGGACAATGACTTCGCGAATAGGATTCTCGTTCTTCTTGAGATCTAAATCGTAGACATGCCCTAGGGTCATCCTGTACTTGAATCAGCGAGAGATAACGCGGAATCAACGAGGGCCACTTTACACTGGAAGACTGATCTGCGCGGGCACTCTGAGGACTTTGAACAATTGTTTCCAGTGCCTATCCTTGAGAGCCTCGGACTTGAGGTCGGATATAATTGGGTTTGATTTCAAGAGACCGCGGAGAACGTCCTGTATGTACTCAAACGCGGCATACTGCCTCATACGCGTGGGCATGTCCTTGGTGGAAGAAAGTAATCCGTCGAGCTGCTGTCTTAACTTTCTAGGCTGCACAGTGGACCACGACATCTCCCTGAGTTCTCCGATTTGGTTCCAGACACCAGAAAGAGCGGTCCAGACCGCTTTGAGGCCACGCAACTCCTCGAAAACGGGTTCCAGTCGGGTATGACGCGTCAATTCGAGGTCCAAGGCCTCCTTCGCTCGGCATACGAGATCATACTCTTCCTGAACACGGTTCAGCTTCCCCTCGAATACGTTGATCGTGTTCAGTGCTGTATCGGCGCGCATGCTCCCTTGTACGGGTCGCGTCCGTTCCCATTCTGTAAGGATATCGCTGATCTTGTTTTCCACGATCTTATCTTCTGCAACAATCTTCAGCTGCAAACCCGCTATACAATTTCTCAAATCAACAAAAAGCAAGCGGCGTGAACACGGAGCTCTGTACCCAATTGCTCTTGAATAGAGTCGCTCTTCCTCTTCAGTATTTCATTATAAGCACTCCATTCCCCGCGAAGCTGGTCGCTGTAGAGCCAGTCATCTGGGAACTGGAATCGAAAGCGTTCGAGTGTCTTCTCTCCGTTTGCGCAAAGTTCTATCATGGGACCCCATGTCTTGGTCTTGCGTTTGAGGTCCTGCACGAAAGTGATGAACGTCACCGCTGCTGCGGTGGATGAGTTGGAGGGACTGAACACCTGCAACAAATGAGTTCGGACAATTGCAGTTGTCGTCGACGTCTCTCACCTCCATCGTGTCACTGCAACTGGTTTCGATGGCAGACCGCGCGTATATAGCACGCGTGGGCGATGATTATGTAAGACAACACACTGATCACCTTGGTAGTCGCGTCCACCTCACAGAAACACAACAGCCATGGGGTCCCGACAGCAGAGAGTGATGGTTCAGCCCATCGTACGTCCAAATTGGCAGTTTTATATAGAGCCTATTTCTCATTCATACCCAGAACGTGATCTTCAAAAACTTGCAGCAGGTACATATTGGAGCCAGACCTTAACCCTCGTGGATTTAGCGATCGCTAACCACATACACAATCATACATGACAGCGAACGAAAGTCGTCATATGGCTTTACGACAATATAGACATGAGGATCGAAGGACGCATCATTGTACGTGTTTTCTGGTTCTTGAGGATCGCACACACTTGAAATGTTATATATGTCTGTGGGGTTAGTCATAACCCCTTGACCCACTTGCACGCTACTTACCCCTTGTCATATGCCTACCTACTTTGCCGCTGTATCCCCTCTTTACTGAAATCATATCTTCTTCAGGGGTTCGACGAATTCATGAATCTCGTTATGGACGAAGCCACAGAGGTCTACGTTAAAGATGCAAAACCACGACGAGAACTCGGTACGAATCGTATCTTATCCGGAGCGCTTTTTCCCCCCATGCTCGTGCTAACTTTTCACCGTTACGATATTGCGGTTTAGGTCGTATTCTGCTAAAAGGCGACAACATCACTCTTATCCAGCCAATCGTCGGATGACGATGACTCTGATCTGTAAAAACGATCCCCCCCCTGCGTACGCCCGGACATGCATGTATTGTATAATAAATGCGAAGGCGTGAAATCTCCTAAGCTACACTAAAGGTTATAGATCGGTAACAGTCTGGTAAGGTTCAACGCCTGTCGACAGAGTGGACATTCTGCCTTTTCTCTCCCCCATCCCATGATACAGTTCCAACAAAATAGATGCCCGCACTCGGTTGCACAACCGTCAGTTCTTTCTTCGAGACACAGTGTGCATGTCCTCGCCGCCCTCACTCGAGGCGGCAATGAACTAATGTCGAGGACCGTGTTCTGGTCATCCTCTGCTGACTTGGTTTGCTGTGCATCAAAATCACCTGCATCGAGCATGGTAGATACGGGTCGGTCATCGATAAACATTTCGCGTGCACCAACATCTGCAGCACGTGTTTTTGCTGATGGCTCCGACGATAACCTACTCCGGAGGTAAGCAGTGAGTCGATAAAGCAGTCTGATCATGATGAGGACTCCAAGAAGCGAATACGAAGGAGGTCGGACGTGCGGATTCTCTGGTGTGGACGAAATCTATGCACAAGGAAAATAGTCATCCTCGGTCTGTGTTGCAGAATAATGAAATGACAACCGACATGCCGAATACCCAGCATCTGTTTGATAAGGTCGTAATATGTTCCCCTCAGGTAAAATATGGCCAGGTTCACATCAGACGCCACCTCCAAAACCGTGGGCAACGTTCGCAACATCCAGGCGAGTTTGGGAGGCAGCTTATCCAAGTGCGACTCCGACCTGGCATAAATGTAAGAGGGTAGGGTTGGCAGAAGGATTAGTGCTATCCGCGTAACCCTGGACGGGGATCGTCCGGTTGTCGTAGAACGTTCCCAAATGTCTGTATACTCTTCACCAAGGGTCTGTAATGCTGCGAGAGGACCGGGTCAAAACACTAGTCGCTAACACGCGAGAACGCACCTCTACTCATGGACAGGCCATAGTACAACAGCTTTACCATCAACTCGACTTCCTTGTCCCATCGCATCAACCGTCTGGTCCCTGCGCGCGTTCAGCAGTGGCTTAGACGGCGATGTATGACGTAGTGAGGGCCCTACCAAGCCAAGACCGGAGCACGTTTTCCACCTGCTCCTTCAACGAAACTACATGAAACAAATCCCTCTGGTTTGCGCGGACTGAAATGCAGTCAGAGATGAAATCGTGTGTAAAAGTAATGCAAGACCCACTGATCTGAGCTTGTCGAGCATGGGGAAACGCTGGTGGATGTCGATGAGCCATATTGTGCCGTAACCTCTGGTCAAACAGCTTTCCACCCGACACCACACTTTTCTTCCGTCAACAACACTCAGTCGCCCGTTCACCCCGTGTATACTCAGACATATGGCAACACCAGTGCGACACATGCAGGAGCCTTCGGTATGGCAGAAGTGTGAGTAAATATATGGATCGTTTCTCGAAACGCAAGTCTTCTGACATTCAGTGCAGTAAAGTATGTCTCCGTGCACATTTCACCTTAGTCTAGCCAAGGATCCACTTTTTTGTTCAGGATGGGTGCCCTCATGGGAGGAGGCGTCGGTCTGACGATTGGATTCATCTTCGGTTCGTATAGCATCCTCAGGTGAGCAGTCCAATGTCCTGTCCAGTGGGCCTCAATTCCAGCTTGTTAACAAACCAATGACACCTGACAGAAACGGAGCAGGACCAAGAGGATTCTTGGCTACGCTCTCTCAGTACATGATCAGCAGTGCAGCAACATTTTCGTTTTTCCTTGCTATCGGTTCCGTACGTGTATTTCCCCTCAACAACGACTTACGTGGTCTAAGGTAAATGCATGTCTGTTGCGAAATCAGGTCATTCGGAATGAGGGAGATATTCCTCCTCATCTGCAACCCTTATCGATGCAGTTTGCTTCCCCTCTCGTACGTTCGCGCTACGAAGGGGCTATGCGCATGCGAGCACGCTGGGAGGCAGAAAAAGCTCGACAACAATCGGCGGATTCATGATCATCTCACTCGGCTACTTCGACTATTGTCAATACATGTAAGAGCCTATTGGCGAACAGTCAGTGAGTGATGTCAAGTAAGACTACAGATATGTGCGTGCGTGCGTGCGTGCGTTGCATTATCGTGAAGATGCGATGATGATGACATTTATGTACGTGGCATGTGCATATATCATGAGCGATGGATGATTATGCATCCATAACTTAGCACGAGCGTCCCGCGGCTCGGTTAATCACAACCAGACGATCCACGGATGGTTGCGGATTTAAAGCTTAACAACGCAGAAGCTGCATGGCCCCAAACATAGCCATACCCAGCCTCGCAGAAGAAAGGCCTTGAGAGTTCATAGTGAAGATGCGTGAGTAGCGCGTATGGTGGATAGCATGAGGCGTTAGCGGCTAGGGAGCACCACGACCGCAAAAACCCCTCACTTGCGGCCAGCCCGTGCTATCCTGTAGCATTGGTTACGCGTAGCCAAAGACGCTTAAGCTTCCCTGGCTCCGGTTTCCGGGACTTGGCGCGCGACTCTGCCAGTGATGCTGCTTGCGACAGACGATATGGTCCAGATATCGTCGGTCGTGGGGGTGGATTTGGCTTTCTCCTCCACCATTTCATAAACCATTCAGCAGGTGTCAGCTTGCGTCGACTGGACGATGAAGCCGTTAATGGGGGAGAGCATGGTGGGGAGCTAAGTCTTGAGTCATTATTGTGCCCCGTCAGAGGGTCCACAAATTTGACCGACGGTGGAGAGCGCTTTTTTTGTTCGTCGTGTCTTCGTCGTTGCCATTGATATGCCCGAATCGTGCCTCGTCAAGATAGATTTGACGGGTGCGGTCCGGGTTTGCACGGTGGAGCAAGAGCCAATGGAAGAGACGCTCTGCCTAGCACGGGAGACGCCGTTGTTGGTGGGATGATCTAGCGTTGGCGGCCATTTCTGTCTGAAATACGGAGACGCTGGGGAAGTTGGTGACGAGGGAGGCGAAACGGAAGAGTCGAAGAGAACGCTACGTTGGCGGGTAGCATGCTCGTCATCTTCTTGGGGGGGAGTCTGGCAAGGGAGGGTTGAGCAAGGCATGGTACAATACGAGAGAGAACGGGACTGACGAGGACACGACGCAGGCTGTGCGGCATCGCACGATACTCGTCCTTTTCCGGGATGACGTCCTGGCGATGGACGTCAGTGGGGCCGGGTGTTGACATGGCGAGGCGAGCTCACGGCGAGATCGCTAAGCGTAGTGACTGGGGAAAGGTCCGGAGTGGGCTGAGCAGTGAAGTGGAATTGGGTTGGGCGTTATGATCGGGACCCATGGGACGGCAGGGAGCTTACATTCACGATTGTTTCCGTATCAAGCCAATCTCGCAGGATTTCGTCGCTCTTCGGAGATGCGGGCTTTTCAAACTCTGGATACTAGGAAAGGAAGGTACGTGTGTTCTCGAAGACACCGTGTTAATGAGGGACTTACGACGATGGGTTTTGAGGATGAGGCAGTGGACATGATCGTCGTAAAGAACGAGGGGAAGCCAGGAACCATGGGTGCGAGAGGTCTCGAGGTATATGAGTGCTCCACGTGTAGAGAGGGCTGGAAGCCAGGGACGGAAGATGAAGATACTCAAAAAGCTGGGCGGGGCATTTGCAAGGTGGCGAAGGCGTGTTTCGTGACAAGACAAGACACACTAGTGCAACGAGGCACAGTTTCACATTATTTTTAATTCGCTCTTCCGGGCTGCTGGGCCGGTGGGTCGAGTCCATTAGCGAAGTCGTTCCGAACGGGTGTAGTGTATAGAAAGAATGCCAGCGATATATAGATACGTACAGGTCCGACTATATGGTGAATGGCGTGTCGACATGCAGTCCACTCCACACTCCCCTGGCAGACTCGGTGGTACTCTCCACCGTCCGTGCTCCTTTTAGCGGTCTGATTTTTGCACCGGAAGAGTCCATCAGCAGCTCGACTTTTCTCTCGATGCCGGTCACTTCCAGCTTGTTAAGTGGAATGACCTTGTCACGGCCGTTCGCTAGGCGGGCGAGTGAGCTAACCGGGGGGTTGTTGAGTACAATGGATATACCATAAAAGCCGCGTGCTATGGGCTCATGACCGTTGCGCTGCCTGACGACAAACTCGATGTGAGGGTTTTGGCGTGCGACGCGTTCGAGGTGGTTTGAAATGAAGGTGCGGGTGTTGGTTGAGGATGGATAGTGCTGGCAGAACTCGAGCACGACCTTACGGATCTGGGGGAGAAACGCGGTGTGCCCGTTGGCTGGGTATGAGCGCAGCTGGGCTCGCCATAGGTGCTGCGTGGCCATCGGAGAGAGGACGAATGGAGATTTGGGTCGGAGATGGAAAGCGAAGGGGGAGGGATTGGATCGGCGACTGAAAGGGGGACTGGCTCTGGCTGCCAACGTCAGCCCCGAGTGAGACTCACGCGTGAATCCCAGCGAAACGGAAAAGCTATATTCGAGTAGGATCATCGACGCGACGCGACTCGACTCGGCAACACAACAAATCCTAGCCAATTCAAAGCCAATTAGTAGAATAGTTGCGCTGCAATGGCCCGTGCGACTCGCTCAGCCGCTGCTCACGAAAAGGACAAACAGCCTGATCCTGCTGCCTCGGCCCCACCCCGTCCAAAGCAATCCACAAAGAAGCGCAAACGCGTATCGCTTGCAGACAGCGGCGATCACCCACCTCTCAAGCAGCACCACCCCGAGAACGGCATAAAAGAAGAGGCAATCCCAGACGACGACGAACAACCCCCAATCCGAGCTTTGCCTGAGCTCGACCTCGCCGCAGACGTCCCAATCCGCGCCTCCGACGCCCAGCAAATACTCGACATCCTCGAGCTGTATGTCACATCATCCCTTCCATCCCTTCTTTGTCACTCATCGTCTGCAGTGTCGACACCCAAGGCTTGCTGGATCGTGTGTTCCCCTTACCGTCCTCTAGCCTCTCCGAGCCATCTACATCCAAGTCTCAGTCGGGGACTTACTCTCTGCGCGCACTGCTCAGAGAATCATCCCAGCACCCACTTCGTTTACTCCGCGTATGTACTTTCTTCTCTCGCCATTTCTCCCCCTCACATATGGACATCCGCTCAGGCTGCCGTTAAAAACCTCTTCCCCATATCATATAACCCCCGCTCGCGGACGTCTTCCCCTGCAACACAGCAACTTCGCTTCTGCAACCTAGCACAGTCTCTCCTTGACCAGGCATCCTTCCACTCCGTCCCACTACACTACCCCTCGATATCGAAACTATCCTCTCCGATGTCCCCGAATCACCTGCAAACGGCGAATTCGAACCCTCCCATTGGAAGAAACCGCCTCATCACCACCAGAAATGCAGATACGCGCTGATGCAGCGCTTCCCATCTGGATCAACATGGTGGACGTCACTTAGCTCCGACCTCGTTCCCTCTGACGAGAAAGCCATTACCGATCTTCAGACTGCAAACGCAGAATTAGTTGCAATTCTACCCGCGCCATCCAACGTCGACCCTTTGACTACGCCACCACAAGGATATACCGCAGAGGCAAAGCCGTCGCCCACAACGTTAGGTACTTACGGTGCCAAGAAGCCACCAGGACAAAAACAAAAACTTCCTGGGCCACGTCGTGTGAGCTGTGGTTCTTTCTTGGACTACGGCCCTTATGCTAGCTTTGGCCCATCCTTCGAACAAGACGGTGTAGAAGTCGGCAGATGGACTTTGGGCGAAGTCTATCGTAGCTGGGAGGAGCGCAAGAGGAGATGGTCGGAGGAGTGCTCGAGCTCGTCAACCGATAGTAACGAGGACAATGTATCTTCGCCGGTATCGGATAGTCCGGACGCCGGCACTACGCACACTGTCGACCCCTCCCTAAGTAACGGAGTCCTAGAGGACGAGGACTCATTCGAGGGTTTATTCTCCAAGGACCAAATACGACTCTTGAAAGACGCTCTCGGCAGCCTCGAGGTCGAGGGTGCTGTTCAGGAATTGTTGGAGCGCAACGCGCGGGCCCTGAAACGGCTCGAAGAGCTCCAGATCCAACGCTTGACAAAGCCTGGCGGGTTCACTCCAGTCGAGGAAGGTTCAGAGGAGTGGGAAACTGGTCTGTTTCCCCCCTGATCACATGTGCCCTGCCTGCTAACATGTCCTACTACAGCACAAGGCATCTTCGATTCGCTCGCCGTTCTCGCATCGCTACGGCCGAGGTCATCGGGCAACGATACTCCGCCGCTGGTCCCATCTGCCTCCGTGCTCCGCAAGCTTCACCGAACGTTACCCACAGCCCCGACCCCCGGTTGGAATGGCACTCTTCCGTCTACCCAATCTACCGCCCTACGCGACGACTCGACCCTTTATATTAAGTCGACCGCAACTTCCGTCCCATCTAACCCCCCTGCCGCGGCCACTCCTGCGCCGACTACGACGGGTCCCGCAACGACGGCCACCCCGTCGACCCAGCCCTACGCGGCTTACTCGTACAACTACGCCGCACCCTTCCGCCCTGGGTATCAATATAAAGCTCCGCAACCCTACTACCCCAATGCGTACGCTCCCCAGACATCGTCAGGGCCGACACAGGCAGGTTCCCAGTATTACCCAGGTCAGCATTATAATCCGACGGGACAACAACAGTATGCCTACTCGTGGTACCAGTACACTCCTCAGGCCCAGGCCGCTGCTGCTGCTGGCACAACGACTTCCACTGCTCAAGGTGGCGCGTCCCAACCCACACCAACCCTGCCCACCACATACGCTAGTTTCTTCAGTGCTAACGCACAGACGCCCGGTCAACGTGCAGTCGCGAACACAGTGTTGGCTGCTGGGACTGCGGCGGGTGCTACTGCGAAGGCCGCATATGCGCCAGCAGCGTGGCCCGCAGGAACCCCCGCGCCTGGTACGGGTTATGTCCCCGCAACGGCATTGCCGCCTCATATGCGGTCTGTAATGTCAGCCACTACACAGGCTCCTGCTGCTGTGGCTGGGCCATATCCCACAGGATATGGATCTGCAGGTTATTATGGGGCGTACCAAGCAACACCGTCTCCGACGCAGTCGTGACAATACCTCTTGTCGTAACTATTCAGCGCGACTGTGGGGGACTGGGACAGATTGAATTGTGAGGAATGTGAATAGGCTGTAGAATGGCACACGTAAATACATACATTCTAGCTAGTACTGCTTATTACTGTACTAGGTTGAACCAATAAAAGACAGTAGGGAAGAAAGCTTCGTGTCCCAGTCCGTCGTCTTAGAGTATGAAATGTTGTACATGCAGATCCAGCTCGTCGTCCCTGAGCTGGGACAGACCAACAGCTAGTCAAGTTATGTAAGTTGGCCATATAAAGCAAGGACGACATGGTTATTATTTGGGAATACTCGGGATGGGAGTGGTTTTGTATGCTATCGACACGTCTGAAGTATTCGTCAATTTTGCACGATAGCGCAGAGATGTCTTGGCGCAATGCATAAATCTCCTGTATAACCCTCTCCAGTTCCTGTAGAACACTTGACGTGACCGGCGGCTGTCAACGATTGAGGACAGAGAGGAGATCCGCATACGCTACCGCAATGTCTTGTTCGGGCGGACCCTCCTCGGTGGGTTCTGCATCTACACACAGGAATGAATGGGTGAGTCAGCGGGTGGCTAACACAGCTTAGACCTTACCTTCCTTGTAGTCATCAATAGAGTCTGGACCAAATGTGAATCGTAGACCCTTAGCGGATACTGCGTCCACATATGGGAATCAATAGTGGGTCAACGGGTGGCTGACGCAGCTTAGAGCTTACCTTTTCGATGGCTATCGATACCAGATGCAAATCGTAGACCCTTGACGAGTACTGCATCTACGCACGGGAATGGATGGGTGGGTCAGCGGGTAGATGACAGAGCTTAGAGCCTACCTTTCTGATAGTCATCAACGAAGACACGGCTCAACATGAGTGGACCCTTAGCGGGTACTGCATCTACACCCTAGGATCGATGGATGGGTCAACGGGTGGCTAACACAACTTAGAGCTTACCACTGGATGCACCACGGAATTCAGATTTCGGCGGGGTGACATGAGACATTGTAAAGGAGGAATGAAGGAGTGTAGGAGGCACTCGTAGTATTGTCATATAATCTATCGGAGTCATAGTGAGTCAACTGGATACCTCCATGTGACGCAACGGTATAGCTTCCACCTCCAAGTCCAAGTTTTCTGAAGATAGGAGGGAACCTATATATGGCAAACGGACGGGGCTCCTTTCCCGCCACGCGACAACTCTGCTAACATGCTATTTAGTTACTCCGGTCACCAACGGTGTTTTGAACGGACCATCGGACGTGCCGCGATGCGTCTAACTATTGGTGCTCGCCGCGTCACCTTACGCGAGCTGCAGATCGTTGAAACAAAGGAAGATCACTTGACTGATGCCAACTTGCTTAGCGCAAATCTTTCGTTTGCATACATAGTTCCCCTTCTGCCTTTCAGGCTTGCCACAGAGAACTCATTTCAATGGGAGGCGGTGTGATTGAATACCAATCAAGTCATGCTTTCCCCTACCCCACTTTGTGTCCTAGTGTCCAAATGGGACTGAGGTTGGCATCATGATCGTAGTTGTCTTGCTCTCAGTCACTTCCCGGGGTCCCGAGCGCGTCAGCACAACCCGCCGGTACGTCCGCCCTGCGAGGCGCTCCCACCCGCCCTCGCATCGCTTCCCCCTGTATTTAAATCCCATAGCAACACTTTACTACTCTACATAACCACGCGAACTGAGCGATGTCCAAAGAACATATATCTGTCACGACTGAAATGTCGATGTCTCAGGGACTCGACAATGAGGATACCAGCCCAAACCTACTTGACAGTATTCAGATGGTAAAGGTACATCTCAGGCCGCAATGGTCACTCCAAGGGATCTCGAGAGGTATCTTTCCCGGCCTGGGCACCTCAATAGGACCAGGGCGCAGGACTTCCATTTCCTTAGCCTTTAAGCCCATCATTGCAACCTTGTCCAACCTGCCTGACCCCAGTCCGTCCCGCTGTTCCACGCCAACACCCCACGTAGCTCCATCAGGGTCTCCCCTCCCATGCAATGCGACCCACGCATCTACCAATTTGTTCTTGTCGACAAGCCCATCATCCTCGGGGCTGATGGCATTGAAGTCACCCGCAACGATCCCGCCACCGCATCCTGGCTTGCGCAGGGTGTTGGCCAGTATCTCCATTTGCTGGGCGCGGTAATGTGGCGTATCCCCGAGCGAGTCAAGGTGCACGTTGATGAGACGGAAGAATGTGCCCGGCGCGCTTGGAGGGGATGATCTCCACACAGAGCGCATCCCTCCCATACTTGCTCGGGAGTGTTACTCGGGAGATGCGCCCGAGCATGAACTTTTCCCCTCCCTCGATCCCATCATCTTCCTTCTGCAAATACAGGCCAGAGGTAAACCGCGCGCGGGACAGCAACCTCATGGTTGCAAAGGGTACTTTCTCGGACAACGTTTGGTCCTCGGCATCAGTCGCCAGGAAGGCAGCACGGACTCTCGCATCCTTCAGGAGAGAGGTGCGAACATCGGGCGTGACTTCTTGGAAAAAGATGATATTAGGAGATTTCGGTCCCTCGAGGATATGGCTGAGGATGAGTTTGGTGCGTGAGATGGCCCGCAAGGAGAAGGCGTCGATGTTCCATGATATGAGAGAAAGCCTTTGCATGACTTGTCTCTGTGCGTTTCTCGAAGATATGGGTGCCCAGGTTCAGGTGGAGGGGTTGAAGTGCCCCTCATCGACCCATTAGTTTAGTAATAAACTGAGCAAAATTAGTGAAATATGTACTCGATATACTCAAAGTTCTCCCTTAAATATATGATATCAGCGTCTCAGTCACTGAAAAAAAACTGACCTCACTTCCCGCAGTGAGAGCTCCTCGGTGCTGAAGTACCCGAACCAGAGGGAGCCTTCTCCGCGGATTCAATGCAACGGTTCCGAGTTCGGACAGGAAGAAAATGAGGAGATGGCAGGTACGGGGTGTGGATACGCGCAACCCTGATTAAGGCAGGGGTTGCCCACAAGGAGTACGCCGAACCTAGGGGAAGAGGGGGAGGAAGTACAGAGCTTGGCTCGCGGAGGTGCTCTGGCGGTTGATCCTGGGAAGAGGAAGGCCGAGAGGATGCCGCGGGAGAGCTTGAGCACAACGGAACTATTACTTGGCAAGGACGAGCTCTCACGATAGTCGCAGCGGATCATCGATTCAACCGGGACAAGGAACGTTTACATGTTCCTCTGCTCAGTAAATCCCTACGGCTAATTGCATTACGGTGATATCTCATAACAGAACCTGATCACAAGTGAAATCGCCGAAGTAGATAGCAAGCTCGTAGCTCTGCGGATTAAAACACCAGTTGGAATGTGTCCTTCTGAAGACTCGGGATGATGAATTACAAGTAGATGACGAGCGTGCGTCCTTTCAGCATTGCAGCCATGTCCCTCTGGACATGCTCATCGCTCCACCACCTTGCCTTCTGTCTCAAGGGGGAGCTGCGTAACTTTCGGAAATCTGCTTGTGACCTCTTGAGGCGGTTCCGGAAACAAGCTGCGATGCATGACTTGAGACGAGGCAAGTGAGCTGTCTCCTGAGGCATTGGACCTATGTCCCTCTGGACATCCTGATTGACCTTGGATTCGCGTTGGCGCAATCCACAGTGTTGACCCACCCAAATATTGTCATCTTGCAGAAAGATGACTGATAGCAGCGAATTCCTCGGTTGGGTACTATTATGACCTGCACGAACAACCAAAACTGCAGCCCATCCTGTTCTACCGCCCCTATCGCACTCTTTATCTGTACGAACAATGGGATGGAATGTGATCCAAAAGTGACCACCAATATCACGTTCGAAGAGATGGTGCTTTGATGACGTAGCTACTTAGGACTTGCGAACTTGCATAGACAATTCACATGCTATCCTTAGCCCCTGGCCTCCAATACTACATACTAGCCCTAAAGACATCACGTGTCCGTGCGCACGGACCACCTCTGAAACGTATATAAACCCCACCCCGACATACCTGTTTCCTCAGAACATACTCAGCTAGGATCTATTTTATAGAAACTAACTCGAGTCTCGCATGTTTTACACATGCCACATCCTTCAAATCCACTCGATGACATCTGCGCCCACTCGTTCGACAGAGAACATGGCCTTTCGCTCCGGCGGGGTCTCGAGGACGTTTGGTTCTGTGCTTTGTTGGGCTGCTTGCAGTTCAGTGAACCAGAACCAGCGAGTTGGGTGTCTGTCTGATGGATTTCTTTCTCATTAGCTTTTTTTAAATTATTGTGTTGCTAGTTTAGTTGTGAATTGCAAGTGGTGTATTTCCTTCTTTCGTTGAGCCCCAGTCAAATGTTTGAAGTGCATTTGGGATGTTCCTCGTAGATATTGTCATAGATGCTACAATATTAGATATATCACAGTGCTCACTGTACCGTATGAGCTACATTGATGATGGCATGGAGACATGCCCCAAAGCAATGCGAAGAATGGCGGCGGCGTGAACCAAAAGCAATTCAAAAAATGGCACCAGAGCCCGGGGGTCACTTGGGGAGACACCGACGCCACAATTTGCAGCTTGAAATATCAGATATGCAACATCTCTACTGCCAGAGCGAAGCAAGGCGTCTCTTGTGGGAATGCCCTCATGCGGGTGTGTCCAGGGTGGGTTGAGCCGTGGGACCCCGTGCTCTTCCTTGATTATGTCAGCCGGCGGACGGGTTGCACAGGACTTGAAACCAAATGCGTCTGCAGAATAATGCCTCCTCCACACTACGATTTTCTCATCAAGGTACGCCACTTGTATTCGGTTATCCTGTCACAAAATACATACTAACACCTTCTTAGCTCCTTCTCATTGGAGACTCAGGTGAGTATTCCCCTCCCCCCCCTTACAGGTCTGACCATCTCATGCTCCTTTAACAGGTGTTGGCAAATCCTGTCTCCTTCTCCGCTTCTGCGACGACGCATGGACTCCATCTTTCATCACGACCATCGGTATCGACTTCAAGATTCGCACGATTGAGTTAGATGGAAAGAGAATCAAACTTCAAATCGTGAGTGCATTCCGTCGTGCGCATCTTACGCTGCCGAACTTACATAGGAATTTGTAGTGGGATACCGCTGGTCAGGAACGATTCAGAACCATCACAACGGCTTATTATCGCGGCGCTATGGGCATCCTGCTCGTTTACGACGTCGCAGACGAACGCTCATTCAATAGTAAGTTGCCGTACAGCTATCTTTTGAATTTTCTCCAAACAAGATGCCCTAAACAGACATTCGCACGTGGTACGCCAACATAGAACAGCACGCGTCAGAAGGTGTAAACAAAATCCTCATCGGTAACAAATCAGACTGGGATGACAAACGTGTCGTCACCAAAGAGCAGGGGCTGGCACTAGCCCAGGAATTGGGTATCGGGTTCATGGAAACGTCCGCCAAATTGAACGACGGCGTCGAAGAGGCTTTTTTCACTCTCGCACGGTTCGTTGTATTTTTCTCTCTTTGTCACATTGTATAACCCTATAACAGGGCGTGCAAAACGAGGTTAATCGACTCGCAGGCGGACGTCGCTGGCTCGCCAGGTAGTGCTACAAATGCTGACGGATCCGTCAAAGTCAACCAACCAGTTGCACACTCGATGTCGACCTGTTGCTTATGAACTCTGTCGCTCTACACGTGTTACACTCACTCTTACTCGTACCTATACCTTAGGACAGTACGCGTGCATCGATTTTTAACCTATCATGAAGGGCTAGTCGAATTCCAGTGTGACGGGGAAGCGAGGGGCCCGAAGATCAAACTATTGCGAGTACTTCCTATCTACACACTCGTAAGTGGACTATTGGGCAGCATTCCAGTTCCCACCCCTCGTATCGCTGTCGAGTAACTACTACATCTTTGAACTCTTCCGTATTTGCAAAGATCGCCATTCCCTGTCGCAAATTTTCGAGGCGCCTGACAATGCCTGCGCGTTTCCTTATAAGGGTCATTAAATGGTCTGGTATACGTAACGAGTCGTTGACGCTCATGCAGAATTGCAGATAGGGGTTGAATTGTGTATTATGTAATCACGTTGGTTGTCCACGCGTGGCAAGTTCGCAGGTTTTCTTCACAAACCTCCACTCGGCTTCGGGCATAGGAAACGGAGCAACTCTCTGCCAGCAACGTTGCGCATGGCTACGGGTATGCAGTTTGGAGGGAAGACGGACAGTCCAAGGAGCTCAACTAAGCCGGAGCGCTTCCCAGACCCGTTGGCGACTGCCCTTAGAGGCAGCATGGGAAGGGCTTGACTCTGCAGCTCTGACATCGCTGACGGATATCCTCTACTACATAAAACAAATATATATGTTATCCCTAGTGACAGTAACATTTACAATGTATGGTATGGTCGTCGGCCATCGAATCGTCGTAATGCTCTGCAAGGTCGTAATGTTACAAGCTCTAGTAGGGTTTGGAGTGGTAAAGCGGGTATTCATCATGGTCCTGCAGCTCATAGTCTTGGTCCAGCTTCAGCTTCAAGCCCGCGAAAACGTAAATAAGTACGCAAATGTATTCCATGAGCATGTCCATTGCGAAGAATATCTGCCATTCGCCAGTGACCAAGTTGAATTTGGCAAGGGCGCCATCTGACGTAGTGGTCGTCGTCGTCGAGTCTGTGACGATGAATGTACTCGACGAGAACGTGGAGAGCACACTGTATAGTGTGCGGACGGCAAGGAAGGGTAAAGCAACCGAAATAGCGATCAAGAGCTGTTTTCAAGTATCGCAAAGTGAATTAAAAGGAGTTATCTACGGAGAGGTTATTATGACATACCTGTTTGCGGTATTTCATGACCTGTTGCTTTTTAGCCCATTGGGCAAGGGCACCGACGACAAGTATGATGCACAGCGCAGCAAAAAGAAGTACACCTACACGACGCATAGTAGTTCCCGATGACGAGCTGATTGAGATGCCGGCGATGGTCAAAGCCAAGGCACCCATTCCCACCAAGTGCAGTAACCTGAAGACGCGGCCATATCTCAACTGTCCATCCGGAGTCTGTGTCCTGTGCACGAGTTAGTCAGCCTTGTTCATTGAAATGGTTAGCAGGGCAGACCCACGTTTGCTGCAACAACGAGAGGGTGGACAATAATAGCGGTGATAAACCAGATGCCTCCAAGGCATATCCTCCAATATAGAGGCCAGTCACAGCCGGCGTTATTTCTTCGGCAGCTACTAGTAACGCCCCTCCGATGATCCGTACTATGGTATGGCATGGTTAGTCGATGAGAAAAATACGGGAAAATGCAGACGTACTCAAACTAAATATGATGAGAAGTACCCAGCAATTTTGGAGTCCATATTTGATCGCGATGCGGACCGCGAGAAAGAGTATTGGGAGATAGATCACGAGAGTTACTGCTGCGAGGATGCCTTGGCTATCGAGAGACATTG
Source organism: Pisolithus orientalis (assembly GCF_024613125.1). Taxonomy (NCBI): domain Eukaryota; kingdom Fungi; phylum Basidiomycota; class Agaricomycetes; order Boletales; family Pisolithaceae; genus Pisolithus; species Pisolithus orientalis. The sequence goes on along the minus strand of NW_026261002.1, from coordinate 4,298 downwards.
CTTGGGATGTGCACCCGCGATTTTAGGACAACGAAGACAACGGGATGAAGGGATAGGAAACGTGATGGGGTAGGATGATGGACCATCAACGCCCTTCTTTTGTAGGCAACGTGCAGCGGACCGGTCGCGACAAGGGATTGCATCAATCTGCCGAAAAACGCACCCATACAAATGACCATAAAGGCTGTGCAGCATAATCTGTGCAACGGGTGCAGTCGGTTGCGGGTGCAGGCTCCTATAGTCTCATTCTCTAGGTGGCTGTGAGGACACGGATGCAGTCGACACCCACGGAACGCCGAACAGTGTCCTGCCTCAGGCCTCATTGGGGGCCGGGAGCTTTTCTGCTGTGCGATATGTATGTTCGGGTGACGTTCCGATCGCGGAAGCTAGCTGAAGCCGTGTTAAATATCGCGATCCACTGTAGTAAACCCCGGTGAGCGATTCCTATCGATACAGACCAACCGATCGCTGCCACAAGCTCGAGTCAGGTTCCGCAGCCACCTGCATTGTTCAAGAGAGGGTTCAACGTATGCGTTCAAGTCAGTCATCGGAGTGGATGTGGACCTTCGTAGGAAGGGCTGGTTTATGACTGGCTGACCGGCTTCAGATAGGAGGGCAAGAATAGCAAAAACCGGGGCCGCAATAAGCACAGCCCTACATAGCATAGCACTCGAAAATGTGAGCACCGTAGGGTAGGACAAACGGCCATACAAATACATCAGTAAACGCAAAACCACACGCGAGATGAACGCTATTCTAGGACGCGTAAAAAGCGGGAGGGAGGGTTGGGCTCTTCAAAAATGCTACGCTAGCAAGATGGGGAGAACCGGTCAGAAAAGAAGATAAAGACTACGGGAAGTTAAGAGGGAACCGGTCAGGAGGGTTCAGCCTAGCCCCTGAAACTGCCAGGCCTGCAGCGACGACGTGAGCAATGACGCACAGGCAAGCCAGAGGTGGCTATGCTACGACTCTTGTCGTGTAAACAAGTCTAAACCCAAACAAACTTGAGACAAACGTGGTCTCATAGGACGACTAGGAAATTACTGTAATCTTCCTAGAGCAACGAAGGATATGTAGTTGCGTTTTCCTATATTCGTGTGCGATTGGGACGCGAATACCGCTTTCGTGAGCTCGAGTCGGATTGTGCCGTGTTACCATGAGTCCTAGTCTTACTGCGCAAGGGGACAGTACTGCCTTTGCATGTCCTGCTCCTACTGCGGTGGTGCCGCTCTACTCGAAAGTCTCTCAGACTCGTCACAGAGTGGTAGCGTCCTAGTGGCCATCCTTCCCCCGTCACGCCAATCGATACATGATGAAGCTTATAAATACTGCCCTACCACAAACATTGCCCAAGGAATGCGAGAAAGCAGCCAGAATCTGTGAGTCAGAGAGCCCACCCATCTCTCTCACACACATACGTCATAATAAGCAGACACCCGTGACACACGTCTCTTGCAGTTAGCTCCTTCGTCGACAGTAAGAATAACGGTCTCGATGGCGTTCGTGTGGGCTCGCTTTCATTGCAAGATCCATTGCTAACGCTCTTTTGCTACTACATAGGTCATCCCGCGAAACGTACTTGAGAATGCCAAAGGATTTGCTATCTTTACTGTCTTCAAGGCCGGGTTCTTATTCTCAGCCAGGGCCGGCACTGGCATCGTCATCGCAAAGTTAGGTGATGGAAGTAGGTCCCTTCCTCTTCAGTTCTGTACTAGCCCCATCCAAACGATCTCACTTTTTTTTTTTCAGACTGGTCTGCCCCCAGTGCAATTGGATGTGCCGGTTTGGGTGTAGGAGGCCAGGTTGGTGCAGAATTGACGGATTTCTTGATTATCCTTAACTCAACTTCTGTGAGTTTCCATCAATGTCTGCGCCACGAACTCACCTAACTGACAGTCCATACCCAGGCAGTTGTAGGTGTCGGTAACACATATATGCGGACGAAACTCATCTAAACGGATTTTATGAAACGTTAGAAATCGTTCATGTCTTCCGGGTCGTTGACGCTTGGTGGAAATCTGAGTGTCGCCATTGGGCCTCTAGGCCGCAACGGCGAAGCACTTGGTTCCGTAAACTCTAGTGGAAAAGTTGCTGCAATGTACGTATTGTGTAGTATCATCACTGCGCGTGTTGCTCGATATAATATATCGAACTCTCTTTAGGTACAGCTACTCAAAGACAAGGGGGCTCTTCGGAGGAGTCTCCGTCGAAGGGTCTGTCATCGTCCAGCGCCAGGATGCCAATGCGCTTGCGTACAAACAAGATGTCACGGCTAAGATGCTTCTTAGTGGTGCCGTTCCTCGTCCAGAGTGGGCGTCTTCCCTAGTCAGGACTCTCGAAGCGTGTACTGGCATTCCGGGAACGAGAAGATGGATCGATGACCGTGTTGATGAACCATCTTCATACCCGTTTGATATCAGTGGCGGTACTACGGCTCCCGGCGGTAAACCTGCCTCGCCTCAGGTCACACCCACAGGAGGACGTCAGCGTTCTTCGCTTTTTGGCAAGAAGAAAGGTCTAGAATTCCCTCCACGACACTGGGTCACGTCAAATGATTATAGCTCGTACTCTGACACCACCGGTGACTTGGGCCCTCCTCCCGAGACTTTTGACTCGACGTTGTCGTCTCGCCCTTTGGATCGACATCGCGCTTCGCAGAGTATTAGCTTGGATAGGCGGCACATTGGATCAACATCTGGCAATGACCGTGCGTCTTCTTTACTTGATTACGAGACTTTTTTCATTGGGGGACTGGCAGTTTCACATTACCGTTCACATAGTGTTCCCTCCACCACGCATCAACCGCCAAACACTGTGCCGAATTATGATGACCCATTTTCTGATGTTCCTCCGCATTATCAGAATTCTCTTCCTGTTGGAAAAGCAGCGGATGGTCTCGAGCAGCCGTTTGTCATCGATGCTAAGCGAGAACTGACTCAACCACTTTCTCCTCAGGAGGGAGTCGCTCGCGCTATTGCGCTTTTTAACTTTCATGCCGTCGAGGTGCGTGTGTGTTTGTTTGCGTGATCGCTTTCTCGTCGGGCTAAACTTTCTTTCTGATCTGGTGGGGGGTAGGCTGGTGATCTTACTTTCTCGAAAGGAGATGTTATCGTTGTCACTCGTAAGAGTGATAGCACGGACGACTGGTAAGTCATTTTTATTTCTTGTCGTACTTCTGCTGACGACTCCACTGGTTGTGGTGACTGTTTACAGGTGGACCGGGAAAGTTAATGGCAAGGAAGGCATCTTTCCGGCCAATTTCGTGGAGCTTGTATGATGAATCATGATAGCGCATGAGCATGAGCATTGTATTGCAGCTATTTTCTTTTTGCATATGCTGTCAACGTTGGCTGTCGTGTATATGTACTATGCTTTGGGTTATTTTCCTTCGATTCAAACTTCTGTAATTACGGACCCGGACTAGTGTTGATCGGAATTCTTCTCCCCGTCAGAGTTCTGGCTCACTTCGGAGTGGTTACCCTTGGAGGCAAAAACTTGAACGCTCGATCGATATGAGCTTGGATAGGAGTGTATTCATGTGTCATTCTACAACTCATTGGCATTCCACGACCAGTCCCGTCCCAATGGATGGTACTTCCCTCCAAGTTGCTGACGTCAAATGGTTTACTACGAGTGTCATGTCATGGCTGCAGCGACGAAGTGTCGCTTGGTACGGCCCGGAATACCTTGCAGATCCGTATCCTATGGGTTATGTCCCAGTCGCCCGGAGTCTGTACGGTGGGCGACATCACAGACCGCACATATGCGGTTACATGACCCATACGGTTCCAGCGGGCCACGCTGTTGGCACGTACGCAGCCTTTGCAGTACCCACCAGAGTCCCGGCACCTAGCGCCGTGTTTGCAACTGCACACTCAGTGGGCGTTTATGCGTTAGCACTGAAGGTTCAAGGAACTAGCATACGTGGTAGGCAGGGTTGGCGTGGATTGAGGCGTGCCACTCTGAAAAATAGAAGCTGTTGCGCCAGCAGCATCAGGAAAATAACACTTTCTATTTTTGACTTTTTGTGACTAATGTGACTTTTTGGGAAGGAATCTACTATCATTCCCCATGTCCTGCAGGCATGGCTGCACTTTTCTTGCTGATTTTGGTCTTGTTCAAACCACCTAATTCATAGCTTTCAGTAGATACCACATACATTCAAATTGATGGAGGTTCCAAAGAGATATTGTGATTTTTCTCTCAGACAGTGTGCATCACACCGATGGCTCAATATCTCTGAATTTTTGGACATTTTCTAGTCTTCTTGGTTTAGATATATCATCACTTAGTTGTCT
>NW_026261001.1:0-32614 GCF_024613125.1 Pisolithus orientalis | reverse complement strand
TGGGCCAAATTGACAAGGACCATCCAACTGCAGCCTTGGTTGATCATGCAGGACTGGAAGTGGTCAGCCCAACTGTCCAGTCTGGGGCCAGTGGTAGGGAAACTTTTTGTTCTGTTTACCTGTCAGCTTTGGAGCCAGTTGGATGTGACTTGGCTGACAGGTTCAGAGGGAAAACCAGAGCCAACATCTTTGGAAGATGCCATTCAGAGTTGGACTCTGAACCAGACCTTCAGGACAATATGTGCCTGTGAATTCAAGGCCTGCAATCCAGAAATAGCAGGGAGTGGAGGGGCTGGTCCACTGACAGTCAAGCTTTGCAGAGAGGGTCACCTGTTTTTCCCAGGACCCACAGTGGGACAACCTTCATGGAGGTCACCATGGAATGTCTTCTGGACAAAGCCTGGCTATATTTGGGAGTATCACCAGGTGATGAAGAACAGGACACCCCTGGAGGAGTTTGAGGTGCTGGACCACCTTGGCAGGATATTTTCTGTCCTTCAGACATTACCTGATGCGACCAAAGGGAGTGAAAAGAGTCCTGGGAAGACATGGCAGGTGGAGGGTGAGAAGGTGGTTCTGGTGACAAATCCCAAGTTCTACAAGATCAAGGGGATCTCCACTGAGAAGGAACAGCAACAGGCCAGGAGATGAGCATCTCAAGTAGTAAAGCCCAGGAATGCACTGCAGATGGAGCTCCTGGAGCATGCAGGATATGATGAACTGCTGGCTAGCAAGGCCCTCATCTTAGAAAGGCAGAGGCTGAAAGAGGCACAGACTAAGAAGTCATCAAAGACAAAGAATGCTTGAAAGCCTCCAGCAAGAAGAGGCAAGGCCTTGCATAGGGTGGAGGGTTAGGGGACCACCTCATAGAGGGAAGCAGAGGGATGGGGGGGAAGGTAAGGATATGGGTACAGAGGGAGAAAGTGATGAATGCAATGTTGATATAGATTGTGGTTCCCATTCCTGTGGAACTGAAACCCAGTGTTGCCTAGTGTAGTCTGATCAGGTAGCAACATGTTTGGCATCTTGGGATGATACCTGGTCCCAAGGTGAACCCCCCTCTTCAGCTTCACTCCATCAAAACAATTCCAGATCAGTCCAGCTGTCCATACCATGTCTGTGCCACTTGAATGACATGGCAGGACCATTTGGATCACACCAGAAAGGACCCTATGTGTCATTCCCCTCCTCTTATCCTGAGGGTGCTAATCCTGTAAAGTTTAGGAAGCATGAAAGCTTGTCAGGAATGGTTGTCCTGGAGGGCCTGAAAGTCACAACAGATGATGACAATGGTTGCAGCATTTCTAGGTGTCAAAATATCCATGTAAGATATGTTACCCCCCCCTCCCCATGTTCACTCCATCAAAACAATTTCAGAGATCAATCTGGCTGTCTGAATCATGTCTACCCCATCTGTATGACATTACAAGACCATCAGAATTGCATTACAAAGGTCCCCATATTTGTTTCATTGACATACCTGATCCCCTCCTCATACCCCAGGGATGGCAATCCAGTAACATCAGGAGGGGGTTCCAGCTTGCCAGGGATGGATGTCCTGGGTATTATCAATGCCACTGAAGACAATGGAAATGATTTCCAGCCTCCCAGAAGTATTTCCAAAGAGATACCACTTTGTGGTCTGACCATCCTTCTACCCCCTGTAGATTTTTTTTCCAACTGCCAATTTCATTCAAATTTCACCTGGGACATCCCAATGGACATATCTATCGACTCCCAGCATTATTTTCCCCAAATTATGGTCAGGAGTTTGTAATTATAATTCCCCCAGGGGCTGTATAATGTGCTGGACTCTGCACAGGGTCCAGGAAGTAGATTATTAGGTTGGCCAGGTTGAGTTTTGAACTGGTCATTCCCTATCTGGAATGATGTGAATACAGTCAAATTCCTCACCTCTGGCAACTTCCCCCTGCCAGTTTGGCCTGTCCCCTGCCATTGCAACATGAACAGAAAATACTCTGTCACGTGGCATCCATGACTGTGTGCTGTGGGTGGAAATCACCAGTTCCAGGTGATGTGGGTTTTTGGTAAGTTGTTCAATCTCATGAGGTGCAAAGATCAACGATGGATCAAACAGAGATGTGGGAGGATAGCTGATATCCATAGATGGTGGGTGATAGACATTCACTGACAGGGGATGATATGTGGTATTTATCATGCTAACATTGTAACAATCAATTCAAGTGTTGAGCTCTGGGGGAACATGGTGGCTGATGTCAAGACCATTGTGACTTCCTTCGCCTTGGCCAGTCAATTCCAAGTATCCCTGTGATAGAATGTTCATTAGTTAGTGAATCGGTGGGTCTATCAAAGCTTACCTTGTCTCTGAAAATTGGCCAATCCATGGTGGTGGGAGTGATGGAAGAGGGAAGAAACTGGATTGAGGCACACAAGATATTGTTTGATCATCATATATCAAATGGAGGGTAAATAGTACATTTGAGGCACTACATAGCCACATTTTTGAATGTGTGAATGGCAGAGCTACTGCAAGGCGATCAGCTAATGTTTGTAAATACAATGTGCAGGCCTCACCTTTCATTTCCGAGTCATCAGTTATGCACTATCTACTGGACCCATAAGGCCATCCTTGCTGTCATTCACACCTGACTCCACATATCTGTCACTGGCATCGCAATCTGATGAGCCATTGAATTCGCTTGACAAGTTGTGAACATGGCATTGCACTTCCTCTTCAAGTTGATTGAGCTGGGTGTTTGTAGTCTGAAACATCATAATATCCTCATTGTACACCTCATGGCCAAAGGCTAGGAAGTTCTCTGCATCATCTATTTCTGCTGCATGATCCAGATCCACATCACCTTGTCCATCCCCCAGATACTCCCCATACTTCTTACAGTTGGCTTGATAGATATATTTCATAAAATTGCTGTAGTGCTCAGCTTCCCTGAGCTCCCAGGCTGAGGACAGCACTCAATAGTGCCTAGTCTTGTGACCTGCATGTTTCATCAAGACTGCCTCTTTTATCACCATGTCTGGAAGGTCCTTGATACCATTGTGAAAAAGGAATTTCCCCTGTGATGCAATGAATTAGGATTCCATGATGTTAGAAAGAGCAAGGGAGTAATACATCTCTAGCATCATTTGGGTGAACAACTTCTGCTCCCCCTCTCAGAGACTTCCTCACAAAGTGGAGCTCCAAAGCCTCCCCAATGTCTGGCTTGGGATAAGGTGAAAACTTTATGTGAGCAATCTTTGCAGTCTGAGGACCCCTCCCTGTGGTTCTCTCTGGAGCCATAGTGGTGTTGGGAGTGTCCTTGGGGCCACCAGGCAACGATGCAGCAATGCTTGAGGGTGGGAGGGAGGAAAGCTGACTGCTGAGTGGGGCTGGATAAGCGCTGCATGAAAGAGGTGATGAGGGCTGAGTGCTACATGGGGAGGACCCAAGGGGTTTGCAAAAACTGGATCACATTGATACAGGAGTCATGGGGGGTTTGGCTTGAATCATAAGAGGCAGTACTTCCTCAATCTGTGGCTGGCTCTGGTGGGCAATTGCAGAGGTGCAAGTTGGTCGGAGTTTGAAGGACTTAGCAAAATTTCTACACTCATGAGCCACAGACTGGTCACAGAGTCTGTCTGTCTTCAAGTTACAATGGCAGAGACAGGATACATACCATCAGAACTGGCTCATATCTCAGAAGTTCTGAATCCTGGAAGGTTCATATCAATGATATTGACTCAGCTTCTACTTACAAGAGTTCTAGATATTGGTGTCCAAATGTAGCTTGTGAAGTGTTCTTCGAGACCAATGATATGTTGATCCAGCATATCAGGACATGTTATCCACTCATTCCATTTCATTCCTCAATAGCACAAGATGCTCATCTAGCTTCATTTGGTTGATCTTCACACTCAAGGGCTAGGTACCATGAATGATCAGGGTATACTTTTGGGAATGAACCAAACACATTCAAGCAGTTTCACGATGGTCCTTTAAAGCAAGAGTGAGAGATCAATGTGTACCATCCATTTCAGTCTCAGGCAGAATGGTCTTTAGCCAAGTTTCTCATGGAGAACCTCACACAAACTCAGATCAAGAGATTCCTTGCCTTGCCCTGGGTACTACCAGTTTTACCTCAATAAAACCATATCTCACTTATTTTCCTTAGTTCCATGATAATCCCTGGCCATCCTTTACTTCAGTAGAAGAATTGCTTGGGTGGATGGATACCCTTCCATCAGGGCCAAAGTGGTGGAGTACCATTCTAGAAGTCAAAGGTTACAAAACAACTGATTCTATACAGCTGATTTGGCATGATGCAAAGGAGGTCACAAGGTCCTTGTTTGGAAACCCTATCTTTGGTGCTGATATGATGTTTGACCCTATTCTGATCACCAATGCTCTTGGACAGGAGTACGGTGAATGGTTCTCAGCATGCGAAGCCCATTGCATCCAAGTATGTTCAGAGAGTGATACAACTTCACTATGGAAACTAACAATGGTCTTCTGTTAGGATTCCCTTCTGGAGGGTGCCACAATTGTACCTATTCTTGCTGCATCTGACAAGACTCCTGTGACAAGGATGACCAGAGGACTAGAAATGCATCCCCTCTTAATCAGTATTGGCAATATTCCAGGGAACATCCACATGGCAGCCACCTCACATTCATGGCAATGTGTTGCATTCATGCCAATACTGAAGTTTGATGTCCCTAAGGGAATCCAAACAATCCTGCAAACATGCATCTGGCACAAATGTGTTGATATCATCACCATGGGCCTGAAACATGTTGCAGAGATTGGAACCATGATGCTGGACCCCCATGGATACTGATGCTATTGTTTCATGCCACTAGTGGCATGGACCACTGACCTCCCTGAATAGCTAATGATTGCATGCATCTCCAAAAGTGCTTCCCCTGTCATGGAAGCAACCCATAAGCAGTTTGGCAACAGTCACTCCCATTCATCTTGTACAGGCAATCTCACTCTCCAGCACATTGAACAAGTCGCTCAGGGTACTCACCTGTGGAATAATCTGAGCCACTTTCAAAGAGAGGTGAAGACAATACAGCTTAGCAGTGTCCACCTTCCATTTTGGAGAAACTGGCCATTTGCAGACCCCTCCATCTTCCTTCTGCCTGAAATCCTTCATACATGCCACAAGTTTTTCTTCAACCATGTCCTCTCATGGTGTAGAGAGTTACTTGAGGATGACCTTGATGTGCGATTCAAGTGTCACCACAAACATGTTGTGGTGAGGCACTTTGCAGGTGGTGTTTCACACATCAAGCAAATGACAGGCAGAGAACACCACGACATCCAGCATACCATTGTTCCCATGATTGCTGGTTGTGTACCTCCGCAGTTCCTCTGTGCCATACATGCTATTATCAGTTTCATATACCAGGCACAGAGTCCCATACACACAGATGTTTCCGTGAAGGAAATGGAATCATCACTGCAGGAGTTCTATGTGCACAAGGATGCTATTATCGAGGTGAATGCCAGAAAGACAAGATCAGCTGGTACCAAAAATGACTTGCACATTCTGAAGTTGGAGCTTTTTCACAGCTTTGCAGCAGCAATTCATAATAACAGTGGACTAATACAATATACTGCAGACATCAGCAAATGCCTTCTTATCACCCACTGCAAGTGTCCATTTGAATGTACTAATAAGAATAAAGACTTCGCAGAACAAGTTGTCTGATTACTCAATTGCAAAGAATCTATGTGGCAGTTTGATGTATACTCATTGATATGCTCAAGTAACATACCCCTCATCAATGCTGTTTCCATGGAAGAGGAAGAAATCACTGCAACAGATCCAACATTCACATGGGTAGGGTGTGTCCTACCTGAGGAGCAATGGCAACTCCATGGTCCCTGCCTGGTCTGCAATTACTTTGCTGATGGCATTCTCACCAATCATACTCAAACCACCCTCCATGTCACATCACATTCGGATGAAACTAATCTGTCACTGAACAACATCACTGAACAATATCAGCTCCCCTACTTTCAAGACCATTATTTAGAATTTCTTCAATTGCATTCCCTTGACCTCCAGTTTGACATTTGTACTTTTGATCATATTGCTGTGTGGCATAAGCTCCATGTTCAGCTGCACTCCATATTCTGCAATTCTATGATTCTTCCAAGTCAAGTTGTTTGGGCATTGCACCCCTCTCTGGATTTCCTGTATGGATGCTATGATGTTGTTTTAATCAGCCCCTCAAATGACAGTGTGTAGCTTTCACATGTGTGTTGATCTGTATTAATACATGTACCACATACAGCTGCCAGTTATGTTGCACAAGTTCGCACTATTTTCCAGCCTTGTGCATGTCCACACTCCAAGGTTGAAACCCCTCTGTATCTCAACCATCCCCTTGTTTATCTACAGCCCTTCCAAGTTATTGCCACCCTGCAGCAGCAACCTGAGCTGCAGATGTGGACGCTGGAAAGGTGCTTCTCCCATATGGAGGAAGGCAGAGAGATGCAAGAGGGACTAGTTGTGCCCATTACTTGGATCTCACATGTGCTAGAGCTTGTCCCCATTTTTGGTTCTGAAAAGGTGCCACCTACCATATCATCTGCTACATCACAAGAGCTTTACCACTGTTTTTTCCTCAATCACTTTGCAGACAAAGAGATATTCAACACATTCCATGGGGGGGGGCTCATTTTGCTAGTAATTCTGATGGGGTAGCATAGTAGGTACACTATGATGTATTAGAATCCTACAAACCATGATCAGTTTGACTGCATCTGGATAAGATCACTGTCATAATCATAGTAATCATTATCACTAGTACCATTATCATGTTATGTAGACAATCTCCGTCCTCCAGATGGACTTTTGACCAATCAGATGCATTTCTCACATGAAATGTAAGTATCATAAATGATTAGGTGCTGGTAATCCAAGCAGCCTGCTTGTTCAAACTGCAGATGTAATTCAGGATGTAAAGGGTCTCTGAACCTAAATATAACCCTTCAACAACACATGTACTCCATGAGGTAAAACAAAGCAATATAACTCCAATGCTTACTGCATTCCATTGTCTGTTCATATGCACCAGTTGCTGACAGCACCTGCATTTGGACTACCTGTATGTTGTGCCAATGGTAATGACAAAGAGGGAGCTGATCCAGTAACAGACACAAGTTCAAAGAGGAAATGGAAGACAATGATGGGGTTAGTGTGAGTGAAACATGTGTGTCAGCAGCAGAAGCACACACCACCTAGATTGATGTGAGGTGAGTGGTGACTTGTTCTGTAGAAGCATCAGTGGTGGTGATACCCAAACAGATCCTCATAGAGATGCCCAAGTGACATGAACATAGGTCTGCCTCAGTGTGGGTATTGGAGAGGATGAACATGAACCATGATGCCTATGCCTGCATCAGATCATTAAACCCTCATTTGATGGGGAGGCTGCATTGGTAATGGAAACACAGAAGTAGATGTCAATGTCAATGAGAATGTGCATCCCTGAGCACTCAAGACAGAGACAGATAATGTCTGACAAGCGATAGTGATGTGGACCTTGGCTAATGATTTGTTGATGATGCCAGACCTCTGGATGGTAAACAACACTCAGTCCAAACACTGTAAAGAAGTGCTCACTGAGACCATCAATACCAACCACCTCCAGCTCTTCCATGTAGTGAGGTGCAACATTTGCCATCCCTAACACCCAGCAGGTCAAATCCAACAGGCCAACCCATTTCTTGCATGGTCTTGCACACACATTTGTTCCTCCTTTTCTTTGGCCTTGAATACCTCTAGAAACAACAAACTTGACTAGCATCCTCTTCATTAGAGCGACATATGCTGCAGCCTGTTTCTCAGCATCCTCTCCAGCTAGCATATCTTAGCTCTGCAGTCTGTGCTGCAAGCTGAGCTTTAGCTACTGTGATATGAGTGCTGAGGGTGCTGAACAAGGAGAGATCCATTCTTAGCATGCCATGGACCTGGCTGAGAGAAGTAGGTCTGGGTAAGTAATGGTTTTAGTGAGTGGCATATCATGGTGGTGGTGGTGGTGGTCAGAGTGTCACTGGGTGAAAACAAGAAACTGTTACAGTTGCTTGTGGATACACAGGACTTGTTATCTTGGGTGGCTGTCTTGTATGGTATTCCCACCTCCCATCTCAAGTGTATTGAGGTATGACAATTGGCAGATACTACACATGTTAGTAAAAGTACTATGCTGGTGTACAAACAGGGACTCCAGAAGCAATATAATTCCCTCTGTCTCACTCATCCCTATGATTTTCACCGCCATATCTCATAATCTCATTTAGTAGTTCCTGCATGACGTCCCACACTGTCCCGGGCTTGCCATCGAATGGCATCCCAAGTATTGACACACCTATACTATCTGCCTGGTACTGCAGTTGTGTCATTGATGTATTGATCTTCTCGGCAGATAACATTGACCCCAAAGCAAAGTCAGAACAACATAAACAGCACTGGGAGCATGACCTTGGGGGCATGTATGTCAGAAAGCACTGAAATGCCTCGAGACCTCCAAATTTGGATCAAGTGGGTTCAATGCAATGTTATGCATGTACAAGATTCCAGCTCCTTTGGGCTGTATATAGCTGGCTCAATAGGTCAGTCCCTTCTCTAAGCAATGAAGCTGTAATATATATCTTACTTTGAATCTATCCACTTTTTCACAGTCTTCTCCCCATCTGGGTGTATGTATGTGTAAAAGGATGGCATGTCCACAAGGATTATGTCACCCTGCATTCCTTCAAAGTGGCATCTTTCTGCATAGACCTTTGTAGTGCAGGGCTTCTGGCCTCTGTTGACTGGAACATGAGTGTTTGCCATCTTCAACAGAATGCTCAAAAGCTAAGGTAGAATACAGGGGAACATTGGATGAGAGATAGCTTGAACTGGGATAAGAACTGATATTACCCAACTCTGCCCTGAGCCAGAAGGACCTACAATGCTACTTGCAACCTCAATATCACTGGGTCCTGAAGGTAGTATCAGTGTACTCACAACACTATGATATCCATTGGAAAAATGGTAGTCATCTTCCTAGACCAGTGAAATATATCTAACAAACCCATCTGCAGAACGAGAGCTGCTGGGACCCCATGTGAGGCGAGTGAAAGGTAAGCTAGCTGGGCAGCAGGATGTACTACAGTGGTAAGCTATGCTTAAATTGAGTGATCTTGTCCATGTATCCATACCTTGATTGATGCCTATTCCATCTACTTTGTAGAACCTGGTCCAGGGTCCAGGGGGTTTGGAACCCAGTCTGGGGTCTGGGGGGATCTGGGGAAAAAAAAAAAAAACAGACACTTCCAGGGACCCCCTGGGAACTGGGGAAAGGAGGTCACATGATGATAACTAGTGTAGTGTAGTGTCTGCTTTTTTGACTACCCAACAAGCATAGTGAAAATTCTTCCAAGTCTACCAAATACCCAGAAATGCACAATTGTGGCTTTCATGCAATAGTACAAAGCCAACCACACAACTATTACCACAAGTTGGTAGTAGTATGGGAGGAGGAACCCTCAGATGTTGCACAGAGACAGAGGATTGGCCCCTGCATCAGAGTCATCTGGCCTTCTAGATGTCCCCAGTACCCCTGGGAGCATGGCCACAAGTATGGACTCACTGTCTTTGTCCCAGTGAGGGTGCCTCTGTTCTTTGTCAATGAACTCCCTCCAGGCTTTGATGGAGCTGTTGAGGGGAGGGGCATTTGATGGTAGCTCAGGGATACCCCTAGACTTCCCACAAGAGGGCTTGGCCCCTTTTTCCTTGCAAGGAGGTTGTGTCCTCATGGAGGACTGAGCTTGGGAGCTTGGCCTGGGCCTGTGTTCAGAGACCTGTTGAGTCTCATGTGGTCAATGAGAGTGGGGGTAGGAGTTGATCCTACATCAGGCACTGGAGTCAAGCCTGAAGGAGTGTCTGCTATCCACTCCTGCAGCACTGGAGCACCTTCAGAGGGGCCAGATGTAGGTGGGGGTATCCCCACAGTGGATGCTTGTTCCTCCTCCCCTTGGGGTTGGACTGCCTTCCCCCTTTCTTTGAGAGCCTCTCTCCTCTTGCAAGATTTCTTGGAAGACCATGCAGGGGGCTTCCATTCACTCAGTGCAAGGTTGATGATCTTGTTTGACCCCAACTTGCATCTTTTCCACAAGTTGAGGTAAGCTATAAGGTCCTGCACCTTTCAGATGCAGCCTTATCCTCTGGCTCCTTTAATGCTCTTGCATAGAGCTGGCAGATATCATCCACAGTGTTGAAGAGGGCAATGGGCCCCAGGATGCCTCCTTCAAATTGTACAGCCCAGCCATACAGTCTCTTGCCCACCAGGACTGGTGGGACAATGCACAACCTGAGGTTGCACTTCACACTGTCAATCTTTTCACCCTCATAGGTGTAGAGATTGTTGTTGATCCTCATGAAGAGGATTTTATTCTTACTGTCTGAGCCTTTGCCCAGACTATGCACATGATGGGGCCATTCTGTCCCATCAAACTCAGGGAACATTGTTCCCTGTGCAGGAACAGAGGGTGCACCCTCATCCAGGGTCATTTGGACATCACTAGGGATGTCTGGGAAGCCAACAGCATGGTCAATCACCATCACATCCTCCATGGGAGGATGGTGAGGCCATCCATGCTGCAACAAGGGTTGCTCCCTCAAAACATGAGAACCAGCAGGCTTCACTGGCACCCTCCCCCCTGAAACAATTGTCACAGTGGGGAGGGCCATCTGGGATGTTGAGGGACCAGCTCCAGGCTGGTTGAGGATGCAGTGGTCAGGGCCACCAAGGGATGCAACTCGTGCATGTTTGAAATTGTGCACCTCCTGCTCAACCAATGTGGGAGCTGAGCATGTATGACAGAGTTTGTCGATCTTGTCTTGTAGGTGATGAATCTCATCATCATGGTCATTGAGGTCATCCTCAAGGTATGCAATGTGATGATGCATGTCATTGTATGGAGAATGGCAGACAATGTGTGCAGCTTCATCTGCAAGGTTGAATATTGCAGGCATGAGGCCTGCTTCAGAGAGGGCCATGCCCTGGGAGACATGCAATACATAAGCATTGCACATCATGCAACCAGAATCATGATGCCAGATAAATGGCAGCTGTGGGTGGCACATCCAGAAGGGCCCTTGAGTGCATTTGTCATGATGATCATCACACTCTTGAGACAAGGCATGTGACGATGTGATGGGTGGGGAGTGAGCATGCTTCTGGCCACTGCTGACCATACATATGCTGCACTGAGCAGTGGGGGATGGCAAGCAAGGAGCCTTGCTATCAGGTCATGTGCCTTGACACACAGAGAGTTCACCATGATTGTGTGTGGCTGACTCCCTGCAAGAATGGTGCAGAGAGGGCTGGGGGGAGCATGAGCTCCAGGTGCTGTGACAGTTATCATGGGAAGACATGCTCAGTGGTTTGTTGTGTTGGATGGAGTTGGTGCTACAAGGTGATAGTGGTACAAGTGAGGAAAAAGCTTCTGAAGGGGTGTTTCCAAGTAGTGACAGACTAACAAGAGAAGATACTCAGGCTTCTATTGGGAGAAGACTGAGGTGCATGAAGGAAAAACAATGTGCTGAGATGACTGTGCTTATGTAAGATATTACCAGTGTAAGAAATATAATTAATGTGCATCAACATGCCCACTCAACAGTGAATATCTCAATAAGTAACACCTAAGCTAATAGAAAAACAAGTGTGCTTATCTCTAGAGAGTCCTTTGGTTAAGACATCTGCCAGCTGCTCATTTGTAGGCAAGCACACCATGGAGATGTCCCCTGACTCAATCTTCTCTCAAATGAAGTGATGGTGAATGGAAATGTGTTTCATATGGTCATGAAACATCACATTTTTCACCAACAAAATTGCTGATTGATTGTTGACATGGAGAGGGGTGGGGTCAGCTCGCACAGCATGTCTATTTCACCAAGCAGTGTGTGGATCCAAATAGCTTCTTTTGTGGCTGCTGAAACAGCCATATACTCAGCTAAGTGCTTGAAAGAGCAACAGAGGTGTGCTTTTTCAATGACCAGCTCACTGTACCACCACATAGGATGAAAGCATAGCCAGTGATAGAATGTCAATCATTTACATCAGATGCCCAGTCTGCATCAGCATACCCAGCTGGAGTGGGTCCTGATGCCACAGAATAGCAGAGATGCAAGGTAGCGGTCCCTCAAAGGTAGCAGTAGACTCTTTTGAGGGCCACCCAGTGGCACTCACCTGGAGTCACTGCATGCCTACTAAGGATGCCCACTGCATAGGCAAGATCAGGGTGAGTAGCCAACATAGCATACATCAGGGCTCTGAGAGCACTCTGATAGCAGTTTTCTGTTCAGGAAGGCTGACTTGACATCCATTTGGTGTAACTCAAGGTCATACTTGGCTGCAAGAGTGAGCAAGGTTTGAATAGTAGTAAACTTTGCAACAGGGGCAAATGTATCAGTATAGTCCACTCCATGAACTTGAGTGAACCCCCTAGCAATGAGATGCACCTTGTACTTCTTGATGTCATCCATCAGTCCTTGCTTTACTTTGTATACCCATTTTGAATCAATGATCTTTCAATCTGAGGGCCATTCAACCTCCTCATACAGCCTGAGCTTCTGAAACATATTCAGCTCATCTACCATTGCTGCATACCAACAATCACCATCAGGGTGATTTACAGTGTCTTCGAACATTGTAGGCTTGTTGTCACATGCAGAACTTGCTTGGTAAGCTGTGTGGTCTTGTTGATTTGAGTCAGCACTTTTGCCTGACTGCCACACCTCAACCTTGCACTCAGCCACACCCCCACCATGAACCTCTGCCCTTCCATCATCTCTCTCAGTATTCCCCTGGCCCTTTTCCCTTGTCAACATCAACCTCTGGTAAGCATTGACAAAATATCTTGGGTCATCATCTTGAACTGGAGCCTTTCTGGCCCTGGAGGATCTCCTGACCTCAGCAGGTGGTACTGGCTATGGATATGGCACTGGAGGACCTCTAGACATCATAGGATGTCTCATCATCATTTGATTCGCCCTTTGGAAGATTTCTAGGTGAGTTCTAGGCATTTCTACCCCATCTGCCTGACTTGGCTCATTTTCAGCCTCTGTGGGCTTGAGTGTTGATTGTCCTTGATTGTGACCCATCAAAGCACCTCCCTGGCTCCCTGTGGTGTCAGACTGCCATGCTGGACCTGTAGACTCAACTTGGGGTTGATCTGTCACTTCCCCCACCTTGTCTGAGCCTCCCTTGTCCTCCTGTGTGGTAAGTTGCACTTGCCCACCAGTTGTCTGCATGTTTGCAACTGACTGCACCATTTCCTTTGCTACCAGCTCACTCCAACCAAATGCAACATGAGTAGGCTGTTTACCATCACCCTCATCAAACACAACATCCTGAGACTCAACAATTCAACTGCTTGCTCAGTGCAGGCACACATAGGCCTTGCAATTTTCCATGAACCCAAGGTGGGTACGTTCAAGTGATTTTGCATCAAGTTTCTGATGTTTTTCCTCTGGAACATGAACATGGGTGACATATCCAAAGACCTGCAAATGGGAGATGGTCAGTTTATTTCCAGTGTAGGCCTTGTATGGAGTTACTTGCTGTTGGATAGCTCATGTAGGCAGTCAGTTTAGAATATGGGTTGCATGTAGTATAGCATCTCCCCAATACTTGTTGGGGAGTTCAGCATTGCTTAGCATGGCCCTCACACATTCAACCAAGGTATGGTTCATGTGCTCTGACACTCCATTTTCCTGAGGTGTGTATGCATTGGTTTTTTCATGATGCATGCCTTTTGACTTCAAGTAGGCATCAAACTCTCATGAGCAATACTTGCCTCCACCATCTGTCTGAAGGTAGTTTTCCTTCTCCCCAGTTTCAGCTTCAGCTCATGCAAAGTATTCTTTGGTCATTCTGAGCACCTTGTCCTTTGACTTCAGTAGTTTGACCACAAGATGGTGTGACCTCCCATCAATGAAAGTTACAAAGTACCTGTGTCCAGTACATGCAAGAGTTTCCATCAGACCACAGACATCTGAGTACATCCAATGCAGAACCTTTGGGTTCTCCATGTCTGACCTTTGTGGTATAGGATTCTGATGTTGCTTCCCTTTGAGACAACCCTTGCAGCTATGGGTCTCATGACTGCAAGGTCCCACTATCTCCATCCCAGCAACCATATCCTTATCCAGCAATTTTAGTACATTCCTGATGTTCAAATGTCCAAGGCAGTGGTGCCAGGTGGTGAGAGATGCCTTCGATGTGACAACACAGCTCACAAGGGCTGTAAGTGGTTCTGACACATCAAGTCTTCCTGGGTTGCTGACTATATAAGCAGAGTGACTGCCTAAGACCACTGTTGTGTCCAGGACATACAATGACTTGCATTTCTCTGCAACTGCTGCAACCTTGTTTCCTGAAAGCACCTTGCAGACATTTCCTTCAAACATCACCTGGAGACCTCTAGATGTGAGGGATGGAACCGACACCAGATTTGTGTCCAAGGCCAGAACATAGTAGATGACCTGTAGAATAGTTTGTCCACCCCCACTACCAGTCCCCTGCATGTTGAGTTTGATCTGGCCCTTCCCTACTGCCATGATGGATCTCCCATCACCAATAATGACTGGTTGTGATGGTTCCAAGACCCTAAATGTGGTGAACCACCACCACTGGCAGTACATATGTGCTGATGCACCCAAGTCTACCACCCACTCTGAGGGGCTGGTTTCTGGACCTGCACATGCCACAAACAGCCAAAGAGCTAGATCCTCAACTACCTGGGTGACCTTCACTGTGAGATTGGCCTTGTCTGCTCCCTTCTCTTTCTTCTCCAATGAGGATGGAGTCTTCTCATCATCTGCCTTCTTTTTCAGGTTTGGGCAGTTGTTCTTCATATGCCCAACCTCCTTGCAGTTGTAACACTTTATCTTTGACTTTTCCTTCCCTTTCCCTTTAGACTTTGACTTCACACCAGTTCTGGCTGTGAGGGCTGAGTGACCCTGTGAGCCCTGGCATGTCCTCTCCTCTATGAGGACTTGCAAGATTACAGAATCCACAGTCAACTTGTCATTTGTTGACATGAGAATGGTTCAAAGGACTGAGTATGAAGCAGGTAAGGAGATCACCATTGCAATTGCAACCAGTGACTCATCGAGAGTCTGTCCAAGCAAGTTCAGTATGAGTGCCTTCTGTCACATTGCATTTAGCTGAGTCTCCATTGGGCTATCATCAACAAGGGTTCCACAAAAAAGTTCTCCAATGAGGTAGGCAATTGTCTGTTTCCCTTTGCCCTCATACCATTCACTAAGGCACTTCCAGGTCTCTGACACAGTTTTTGCATACATGACCCCACTCAGAGGCTCATCCTTGAGTGCCAGGGTAATCTGCACACTGGCTTCCCTATCTTTCATCATCCACTCCACATGCTTGTCTGGGTGAGTGGCAGCATCAGGAGCCTTTGTGGCTGAGCCACCAACCACCTCCCACAGGCCTTGAATCTCAAGGACCTTCTGTACACAAAACTTCCACATTTGAAAGTTTCCTCCATCATCTGCAAGCAATGGAATATCATAGAGCTGACTCAAGGGAGCAGCAACCTTGCTAGATGATGACAGAGTAATGACTGTAGTAGTAGAAGGACCCATCTGAGGACCAACCAAGATAGATGGAGTTGGATTCGACATTGTTTAGCACAACCTTGTAGAACTAGAGAGTGACTGGAATTAAAACTGCAGTGGTTAGAGCTGAGCAGGGCTCATAACCTTCTGAAGGGGTGTTTCCAAGGAATGTATGTGGTATCTACTGAAAGCTATGAATTAGGTGGTTTGAACAAGACCAAAATAAGAAAGAACAGTGCAGCCATGCCTGCAGGACATGGGTAATGATAGTAGATTCCTTCCCAAAAAGTCACATTAGTCACAAAAAGTCAAAAATAGTAAAGTGTTATTTTCCTGATGGAAGATGCCACCAATGCCTGACTTTTCTTCAGTGGCAACCTTGACCATTGTTCAGCAGATGGCACATTTAGATATTGTTGGTCCGGAAAGTCTCATCTACTCACAAAGCACAACACCATCTCAAAAGTCTGGCACAAGTTGCTTGTGACATGGCCTGATATTGCAGATCAGTGGGGTGCATTGTGTGCTGTGTGCTCTCTCACTCTTCAACCATCAGAGTGACCGATTTGGTTCCCCCTCCCCCTTCCTTCAATTTCGTTCCCTTGCCACTCTCGCCAACACATCTGGTGGGACAGTCCTCTATGAATTTACTCCATTCATTTTCATTAAATAACTCAAGCACCTTCCCAGTTCCCACTGTACGAGACGTACATACATCTTCTAGTTCCTCCATCTCGCTAATCTTTCATACTGTATAAGCCGTGTTAGCATCAGCAGTTGTACTACTCATACTAAGCCCCAGTCCCTTCATAGACTGCGATATAATATAGTCCATTATAATGTCGACTGCGTGCTGAATGTTATGAGAGAGACTTGGTACATAATATGGCAGCCATACCCACTGCACATACCCCTGACTGAGACAGTTGGGTTTGGGACGAAGGCATTCAAGTCAGCCGTTTCAACTGGTTAGTAGTCACACCGTAAGCTGTACACTTGCACCCACCATCACGCGTCGTCTGTTTCTCCCGAGCGGAAGGGAACATGGGCGCAGCCAAACACACCGGTGCCACGTTCGTTGGCCGAGATGGTTGGATTTGAGGGTTTGAGCGCAGGGCTTTCAGGTCAGACCGCACTTTTTCGCTGACGGACCTGTAGTTACTCGTTACAGCAGGGAAATCCCCACGCACGCCTATATTCACCATTGTTGCAGGCCACCCTTTTCTGCCGAGCGCAAACACAGCGAGGGCGCGCAAAGCCTGTGGGGGGCACGGACGGGTGTCAGATGTCCATGCTAGGTGGGGGTATACCGTATGTGTCCAATCGTGTGCCGGCGGCAGCGTGGGAATGTTGGGACTGTAGTCTGGGACTGTAGCTTATTCACACCAATCTCGTTTCCGCTGGGCCAAATTTGCCGTTGAATGTATGACATAAGCATCATTTTGCTCACCGTGGTGTCCACTCTTGTTCTCAACTTCCATCGACCATGTCCGACGATTTCAGCCTCTGCTGCTGGGTACGAGGTACCTCCGTCGATGCCACCTTCATTATCAAGATTTCACTGACAGAAACTGTCGATACGCTCAGAAATCTTATAAAAGCAACTCGACAACTCGACGATGTTCCGGCCTCAGATCTCCGGCTGTTCAAGCTCAAGCATCCCCTGCGAAGACCCTATAAGGAGACTCTCAATGGTGTCACCCTCTCGACGGACGGGGAACTCTTGGATCCTTCGGATGAGATATCAGAGGTGTTCGCGGCACCACCACCAAAGCGCCACATCCATATCATAGTGGGTACGTAGCAGCTGCGATCCAGGCTTTCCCTGGTCATTCATCCCTGATTTACAGATGTACCATACCCGAATATCTACTACTATTTTCGAGGTGCAGATGCATCGGAGGAAGGAATGGTTCGAATCCAATCGCATGAAGACGTCATGACATTTAAACAACAGATCCAAGATCGTCATAGTAATCTCAGTGATTTGCCCTCTGCTTGCATAAAGCTCTTCAGGATCTCGGAGGACGATGTCCAGGAGAGTCTTGATCAGATGGACGGTGGTACGGCTCTCACCGGGAGACAGAAGATATTCGAATGCTTCGCGGATAGTCCAGTTCTCGAGAATTATTGCGTTGTTGTCCAGCTTTCTTCCCCTGAGTGTAAGTAGCTCTATGGCCTCTTCGAGTTATACTGAACTCAATCTTTGATAGCGATAAATAAACGTCGTGCGGTGGCTAGGCGCCCAGTTATGGATGCAAGGGGCCCCATTAATGAAGGGGATTTGATTATGGTGGCGCGGAACAACTTCCTGAGAGACCGTCCCAAAAAATCGCCATCGAGCAGTGGTCAACCATCGTCGTTTCATAACCTACAAGGAAACTTGAATACCCGGATACCCTGCGGTCGTCCTCGCAATGACGAAGAAACCATTCCTGCAACGCTTTTACATCCAGTCTTCGGCCAGTTCCTTGATGGCTGTCAGACTGAGGAGGTGAAAGCAGAAGATAATGAATTCATTCAGAAGCTGGCAAATGTGATGTCGGACCTTCATAAAGACGAATCAGTGCGAATAAAGGAGGTTAACAAGGTGCTTGAAACTTACGGACTCAACTTTAACCTGGGCGTCAAAGTCAAGGGAACCGACTATGTGATGGATGGTGAAATGAGCACTAACGACTATCGATACGTGATTGCCGAATTCAGGAACGAGACAGCAGCCGCAGCTTCGGAGCCTTATATGCAGGCTGTCACATACTATCTGGAGTCAACCAGCCAGCAGGCGCTTCAGACAACCGGATCTGCTTTACCTTGTTTTCTCTTCCTACTTTTTGGTCAGTATTCAGGCTTGACGACTGTAACATTGACATCTAACCACTTTTCCCCCCAGGACCGTACATTGTCTTCGCCGGTGCTGTGTGGAATTTACGTCCTATAGTGCAGGTTCTTTCGACCCCACTGGCGTTGCACTATCATTCCACCGATACCGACAGTCAGATCAACGCGGCTCGCCACATGGCTGCATTCCGGAACGCCGTTCGATCACTGGGGGAATACTATGAAGGTCCCCAACCTGGGCCTGCTACCACCCCCATGTTGTTCCCATATCGCACGTATTTCACATCTCTCGACGGCTCTGAGAAAAAGCAAATATTCCGTTATAAGCAACAGGGAAAGGACGAGCGGAAGCTTGTCTTTTTCGGAGCCCTAATCGAGGAGTCAGGCTCTGAAGTTCCGATCTGTATTAAATTCGTCCGGCGTTATTCACGCGAGGCTCATGAGCACTGTGCAAAATTAGGTTTCGCGCCGACCTTGCGAGGATGCGAAACGATCCCTGGTGGGTGGTTTATGGTGGTCATGGACGACCTTCAAGGCTACGATACATTGGACGACGTGCCCAATCTCCCGGAATCGGTTTTCAGCGAAATCGAGAGTAAGCTGGCCACGCTGCATGCAGCGGGCTTCGCTCATGGTGATATCCGTGATACGAACATCATGGTGAAGCGGGAAGACAGGACGACGTTAATGATCATCGACTTCGATTGGGCCGGGAAAATCAATGTGGTGAAATACCCACCGTATGTGAATTTTGTGGACATCAAGAGGCCAGGCAGTGCGCGCGATGGGATGCCCATTCTGAAAGCTGATGATGAATGGATGCTGAAACAAATCATTAGTCAGAGGAGCAAGTAGGCTTACCCTGGGTCTGACATGAGATGTAAAACCATGTAGGAAGTATACTATACCCTTTTCTGTAGTTGTGGTTTGCATTCTAGTAAGGTTGTGGTAAGAAATCTGGTAAGAAATCTAGGAGCCATAGTTAGCAATGACCACTGACTACCAATGACCAACTACCAAATAGCAAAAAAAATAGGCAACTGGTTGCTTATTTGGATGAAAGATGACTAGTGAGTTGATTAGCAAAGAAGTAGAGTACTGATGACCACCTACTGACTGAGTTGAATGATATGAGTAGCAAAAAATAAGCAACTGGTTGCTTATCTGGACCCAGGATGACTAGGACATGATTAGCTGATTAGCAAAAAAGCAGACATAGTGATGACCAATGACTGCCAATGACTGACTACCAACTACCAACTACCAAATACCAAGTACTGACAGCAGACACGGACATGGTGAATGTGAGTAGCAAAAATAAGCAACTGGTTGCTTGTCTGGCCCAGACTCCACTTGCAACCTGCACAGCTGCTGAGAGTAGAGAAAATAAGTGACTGGTTGCTTATCTGGATGCAAGGGAAGTGAAGTAGCAAGAAGGCAGCTGACTGCTGAGTGCCTAGTGACAACTAGGAAGAACCAGCTGATTATCTGGACAAGTAAGACAGACACGACAGCAGAGATGTGAGTATCATGCATACTAGAGGGTTTTTGTAATCGTGGTTAGGGTCAACATAAGGTTGGGGTAAGAAATCTGGGATTCTAAGGGAATATTTCTATAATGTGAGCCATACAAAGAAGGGTTTTCAGTAGGAGAGTGGTAATAAATATGTCTAATGAAGCCAAAGCTGATTATGAGAGCAAGGAAATGCAGAGCAGCCACTGAAACAACTGTAACATTGAACATGCATAATGGTATATGGATGGAGAATGTGGATAAACATGGACAGTGCTACTGATAATATAAATGATATTGTATATTATGATAAATGATGCAAATGTTGAAGTGAACTGTTTGCATGATATGATGAACTTCATAGAGAGCTACCATGAATAGCCTAATATAGTGATATTATGGATGATATTGCACAAACATTGAACCTCAGTATTTGCATGATTGGTAGTTAATTAATTATATGACACAACCAGCACTATGGTGTGGGACATGAACTGTATATATAGAGTCTTGAACACTGATGGAATTTGAATTAAATCTACAGATGTGAACAGTCTGGTTTTAATCAAACAACAGATCAACACGTGACAAATAGGTTCTGATCATAAGATGTGATGGAGGACAAAGAATGAATATATATGTGATCACACAATGTAAATTCCATGAAGAAGAAGTATTGACATGTAAACACTGACAACACATGCACATACAGGATGGACAGAGGTATGATAATATGCTGAATGTGGGGAACTGATTCAGCAGGACCACCCAATGACATCTAATCTAGGATATTTGAAATGATAGATCATCTGTCATGATTGATGAAATGAGGTGGATAAGGGGAGGTTGAATATGTCACAGATGGAAGAGATAAAAGCATTGACTGACCAGTTTGATTTTAAACTGATACCAGGATGATGACAGTGCTTGAGATGATATGCCACCTAAGCAATCAGCACAAGGTTGGAGCAGGAAGGAAGGGGTGGGGAAGGTGAGTTTTGAATGTCAGAGTGGAAGTATGATACTCACAAGATGAGGCTGATGAACAGAAGACTATGCTCAGGGAGACTCTCCTCATGGGTGGGGGAGGAAGATCACAGAAGGTGATGCTTGATGATAAGGCACAAGCTCACCAAGAGCTTGAGAAGGGGGCGAAGCAAGCAATCATTGGGATTACAAGGTTTGATCTGATCAAGAACATGGATCGACTTATGTTTGGGATCTGGAATTCCCAACAGGTTGTTCAGGTGCAGGTAATGAATCTTATGAATTTGTTTTTGCAGAATGGATTGGATCAATTCAATGCAGCACACATGATACCACTGGTGATTGACAAGCGATGGATGAAGAAGGATTCATACACAACAGGGAGCCCTATGAACCTCAACATTGAACAGATACCACTCCTTGAAATTGACGAGACTACTGCTACCAAAAATTGGAGCATCCCTGCTGCTGGTGGCCAGCACTGTATGTGTGCACTTAAAGCCTGGCATGAGAAGAAGAAGACACAATTGAATGAGCTGGAGTTGTTGATCAAACAATTGAAGAAGCAGGATATGGAGGAGGCAACTGAGGAAGATATTGGGGAACTCAATGAATATATCAAGGAGATGGATGGCATCAAGGGTCTTTTGGGATATGGAGGACAGTGGCTGGTTATGATATACAGTAAAGGTGAGGTTACTTGATCTATCGGTCTTGATGGGTGTAATCCTGCAAATGTTGACTGCCCAGATCTGCGTGAATATACAGTGATTCAATAGCAACACCCTTGTTGTTGTCAGATCACATGCACATATATGCAGATCCAGATGCTCTTGAATGTCTGCATGGTTATGGCCATGTATCATCTTCTATCCACATGCTCCCTATCAGCACAAACATTGATATTCAATGTTTGTGCATTATGGTCTATTCCATGCATACTGATGGATCACACAGGGGACATTGATGAAAAACTGGGCCTCTTCATCTCGCAAAATGAATGCAAGCACACATACATCGAAGCACCAGCAGAGGGCCTCATCCAGTGATTCAAAGAGGCCCTTGTATTGGGTCACAAGTGGTACAATATCCCTCATGCTGGTGTCAATGCTGGTCCCATAGGCAAGCAGATGGAGCTCCTCTCCCAAGACTATGTATTCAAGTTGATGTTGTTCATGAACTTAGCATCTATGCATTACATCCATTCCCTGATATTCAACCTCAATAAATTGCATGCAATAATGATGAGCCCAGGGGGAGGGGTAAGTGCAAGGACATGGCATTGCAAATCATGCTGACTATACCACATCGATAGATCATTGCTTATGTGATGTCCACCCTCAAAGAGAAGCTTGCTCTGTGTTTCAACACTGTCAAATTCACCATTGCGGAATTCACAGATCTCGACAAGAAGGTGAGCAAGTGTGCTGTGTCTTCTGAGAAAGAACAAGCCCATGACCATCTCCAGTCCATACTTGACACCTTGAGGAGGGCCTTGCCTCTGCACCAGGCGATTGTACCACAAGTCTGGGATGTCATCAATGCAGTCTTCACAGGCCATCTTTTTGCTGACTCAGAGACTGTGGGTTATCTCTGTCAAACCCATTTGTTCATATACCAGTCTGCATTCAATTGATACTGCCACGCTCTCGTCATCACACTTGAAGAGGAGATCACACAGATAGATGAGGATATATCATTATATGAGGATGATGTGAAGAAGGCGATTCAGATGTCCCCAGCAAAGATAAGTCTGCTCCTCAGTGAATGGTGTTCAGATGAACCATTATACCTCTTCCCCCTCCCATCCTATCATCTCATCAAGGCCATGAACAACCACCTTCTCAGGATTAATGGTGCATTGCTTGAAGTGAGTCATCCAATCATATCCATGCTACCTCCTAACCATGCACACAGTGTGCATCATGGTGGTTACTGTTCATCCACCATGACAAGTTCCATCCACAGGACTGGTCTCCTGGATCTGCAAGTGCAGACATGGTTAGGGCAGTGTTGGCACACAGGTCACCAAAGATGGATGGGTGTGTTTCAGCCATCAATGAGGTATGCCTGCCAAAATTCTATTGATGTGCAATCACATTCATTACATGAAAGATTGTTGCTATGATCTTCTCGCAATATGCTACATTCTTGCAGATGGAAGACTCTCTCACATACAAAGGGCCGTTCCACCATCAGCTTACCCAGAACAAATTACTCTTGATCTTCTGTCAACTCAAGCAGGACAATGACGAGGACTTGCATCCCAAGGGTAAAGGAAAGGCGAAGGTGAAGGCAGAGGACAATGAGGGAGATGAAGATGGAGGACAGGAGGACAGGCAAGTTGGAGATGATGGTGATGATGACAAGGGTTCTGGTAGAGACATGTCTGAGGCATGTGATGGAGGTGAGCCAGAAAATGCTGATAGGCAGATCACGAGAGAGCAGTGGGCGGACAGGAGAGCTCATGCGAAGGAGGAGGCAGCTGCCCACCATCAACTTCTTGTGAAGGAGGCTGAGACCGCCATCATGTATCTCAATGCTGTGGAGAAGCCTCTGAAGATCACTCCGAAGGATTCTGGCATCCCCACTGACCATCTGTCCAAACTCCCTTCCCATGCACCAAAGAATATATTTCATGGTCAGGAATTCATCATACATCATACCTACAAGTGGGCGAACCAGCTCCCCAACTCCAAGAAATGATTCATGTGGCAACTCGCATGCCTTGCCATCTATGAACATGCCATTGTCCACTCATATTGACCTCAGCTTCTCTTTGACATTGCGTCAGGTGCACTACTTCTATGATGAATGATGGAGGACTGCATGGAGGAGTTTCTCATTGCCCCAGAGTTGCCTCACCACCTCTCTTGCTAAATCTGCTGCCTCATGCACACCTGCCCCTTGCCTTGTTTGGCCCAACAGCCTCTCCATCGACTGTGATGGCCTCACATTCCTGGAGTTCTCTGTTGAACTCCAGCTCAACAAGATTCACATCAAAGAATTGAAGATGTGACAGGAGACTGAACTCCAATGCATCATCAATACCATCCAGAACATGTCAATTTCATGGCATGATCTAACTGGCAATGTGAAGGTATGCAAGCATCCAAAACTCAAACTGGACATCTCGAAGGCAATGTTGGGTCTGGTACAGGTGCATCTGCAATTTTATTCATGGGTCATACACAGTCCTGACATATATTCATCAAGTGCCTCAATCTCAATGCACTGGAGCAGAGACAACAATGATGTCCCAATGTAGGACATGATCTCAGCAATGTGACCACTTGACTCAGATTCTCCTTCTACAATGGCACAACCCACTGTGGTGCATCTGACTTGAACCTGCAACCAAGAGACATCACATCCCTCATCTGTACTCAAGCATCACAGCAGATCGAGCTGGACAAGTTGATGGATTTGTTTCACTGAAATTGCAAAGGGCCTGTTGCTGATCTTGATTGCATGGATACTGAAGGTGAGCAATCATCCATTGACATTTACTGCTCATCACACTCATTGCATCCAACTAGTAACACACCACAAGTCCACAACCATGCTTAAACATGATGAGAACATGTCAGGATGTGGTATGAAGAATTCTTGCAATGTGATGGATCCCAAGGAGGGTGGTGAGTGTTCGATCACTGGAGAATCAGAGGTGAATGGTGATACAGGGGAAGGTGAGTCACTTGTCATCTGTTCTCCCATATTGTGCAAACATTTGCCATCCATGTTTGCACATTCTGTGGCAAATCAAACACAGATCATGGCTTGGAATCATGAGAGCAACTGCAACACCGTGATGTTACATTGTCCATTTTCATGCAATTGTTGAGGGTCTGCATTTTCATCATTTCATTCTGCTCTCACACCACAGCACCATTGTGGTTAGGCTATGATTTTCTGTCCCTTTCCCTAACCCCCCCCACTCATTCTGATGCATATCTCATCAGATTCATCAGACTCCATTGGGTCTGATGCCAGGCCATCCTCATCCTCACAGCAGACAATGCCTGTTGATGACACCCACACACCCCTATCCTTCTGATCCAAGAAGGATGCCCCATCCTACTGGTCAGGACTGCCTTTTTGGGAAAGAAATTTACACAAGTCCTTCCTAAGTCCTGACCACCCCCATTGCTGGCCTTGAGCCTTCCCAGACAGTTCACACAGACACCTCATATGGGAAGCTGGTCATGGACCACCCAGTCATGACCCACAAATCACTGGCCTAGAACGTTCACAAACGGTTCACATGGATACCTCTTATAATAGGAAGATGGTCCAGTGATCTCTGAAAGGCTATCTAACCCTGTCCCCAAGGTCCAGGATGACCAGGAAACAATTGGTGGACATGGTAGTGAGTGCAGCGATTGCTGAAAGGCAAGATGTGACTGGTCAGGACTAGTCCTGACCAGGCACTTCTGCTCCCTATGCCCACCCCCATGGTCTAGGATGGCCAGGAAACCACTGGTGGACATGATTGCCTCTTGTTTCATGTTTAGTGCACAGACTCAGTACCACCAGGAAAAACTGATATGTATACAGACATGGTCCCTAGTGAAGGGGACAAGCAAAATGATTCATGTGAAGGTGGTGGTCATATCAGAAGGATTAGTGAAATGAGCTTCTGTTAGGGGGAGTGCTGTAGAAACATGTGAAGTGTGAGGATCTTTCCCAATTTTGGAAGGTAGGATCATGTGGCTGACCACTATAAGCAAGTGAGGGAATGGAGTTGGTATCTTTGGAAATGAGGGAGATAAGTCAAAAACTGCAATGCTGTACACAGGTGCTAAGAATTTTTATGGGCACTTAACTCACTTCCTTCTCTTTTCTTTGGCATTGACAACCATTCTTGTGTGAAGGATGATCACACACATTTCTGGCTGTCTTCCCATGCATTAAGGCTCTAGTCTTTCATCTCCATTCATCAGCAACATCCATGTCCACATCACCAAACACCTCTGGTGTGTGACACTGGATGGGTTGTTTATACAGCCAAGGTGTTGTCTTTGCCTTGTTCTTGCCTGGAGCATTGTCCTGACTCATTTCCATTCACCAGCTGGCTGTGGTGTACTGTCTGCATCCATTCTGAGGCTTCCAAAGATAAATTTAAATTTTTGAGTTCCATCAAGTAGCATACCATATGGCATGTGTACATCCACTGCCTCAGCTCTAGTTTTCATTTCACATACACCAGGCTTGGCTTCCTCCATCAGTGAGCTCTGTGGTGCACCCTGCACAGGTTCAGATTTGTTTGCATGGGCATTCAGCTCAACTGGCATGTCATGGACCTGTGGGTGTGTGCCCTAGCTAGCAATGATGCTACTGCTTGTGTTGTCTCTCTCCCCCTTGAGTGGTGCACTGTGCAACCCTGTCCATCTTGCCTTTGCCTCTATGACTAGGCTAATGCAACCACATTGCTGACACTTCATAGATTCCATGTGTGTGGCCCCAAAGTTGGGTGCTGGCTGTCCTGTCTCAAATGAGGCATACACTCTGCTAGTGCTTTCAGTACTTCATGATTCCAGTAGGTCTTTTTTGTCTATGTCTATTAACCAATCTGACAACTACTCATCACTGTTGTCTCCTGCATGTATGAACCATACAGTATCTGGTTCAACATTGCTTGCCTCATTGCAGGAGTCCCTTGCTAAATTGGCCTTCTCACTTGACTTCTCCTTTCCCTTTGCTTTTGAGTTGCTTTTCTCCCCTATTACTTTGGAAGCCTTTGATTTCTCTTTGTTTGCCATGCAATTATGAGCCATGTGGCCATACTTGTTGCAATTGTAGCAGTTTCCATTAACCTTCCTTTGCCTTGAGTCTCCAGAAGTGACCTATGCAGCATCTTTGCTGCTTTCATTCAAGGGTTTTCATGCACCCAAATTTGGACTGTTGTACACATCCAGTATGTGTCAATAAGTACCTCAGAGGTTATTGTCATGCTGGTGATCTTTGCAAGTGCCATGACTGCACCAATCTGTGCCTGGTACAAGTGCAGGAAAGTGTCAAGTCCAAGGAGTCTGGGTTGAGACCAGACTGGAGACTGAAGGGGGGGCACAAGGCTGAAGGGCCAGGAACAGGTGGAGAGCAGAGGTACGGAGGTGGACTAGTTGGACTTAGCAACTGGAGACACAGTGCTATTCCCTTGTGTGGGTTGTAGTCCAAGTCCAAGGCCAAGTCAGAAGTCACCAAGCACATCACAGCTCTAGCAAAGGAGCACAATCTCCCCAAGCTCAGAGGACACAGTTTGAGGATAGGCAGCACTCTACACTATCTAATACAAGGCACCCCATTCAATGTAGTCAAGACAATTGGTTGATGGGCAGGAGACTCCTAATTAGAGGGACACAGCTCACTCTTCACCCTCAGATCCAGTGTCTCCTCTGGGCCAGAAAACCCTTTGGGTTTTTGCCCATTCCCCTTAGCCATCATCACACACCCCTCTCACTCCTTTCCCACTGAATCCATACATTGGCACATGCTTTCCTCCTCTCATTACTAGCAAAGCATCATAGTACATGGATTGACTTCAGACTGAGGGGATACAGGCCAAGTATCTACAGGTTTATATACTGGAAGTAATTATAGTATGGAGACCAGTAATGCCAGTCTCACAAAGATTGCTAAGGTGATTGGTAAGAACAGTATTAGTAATGTATGACAAAGATGACTGGAGACCAGGACAGAGAACAGGGGCAGATTGGGCTCAACTGAAATGACATGCACTGCAGAGCAGTGTTAACTGTGCTAGACCATTTGGAGGTAGGTGTTTGACAAGACTGAGGCTGGACTGGATGAGTGCAAGGCTGAGTCTGGCTGGGGTCAAGACATGGTTATGACAGTATCCCCCTCTTGGGGGTCAAACCCATGAGACCCCTGCAGGAGAGGTAGGCTGAGTCTGAAACTTGGCTGAGTTTGAAAAAACTGATACTTGTGGCCTGCTAAGCCCTTTGCATCTTTCTTTCACATCCTATCCATCATGTCCAAATCAAGGCTGATCGCTGCAACTGGCAACAATGACAAAGGCTGGGTCATCATCAACTGGACCCAGGTGTCAGATGATGCCATTCAATATGATACTGATGATGATGAGGAGGTAATGAAGGCCAAGTTGAAGGAAAGAAAATGATGAAAGGCAGCTGAACAAGCCCAGTGGGAGGAGCAGGCATGGCTGGAGGCTGAGAGAGCAGAGAGGGAGAAGGCTGAGGCTGAGCCAGCAGCAAGGGAGGCCAAGGAGAACGAGGCACATGAAGAGGAGGAGAGGTGAGAGGCCAAGCATAAATGCAAGGCCAAGGCTGGGAAGGGTGATGAGGCTGGTGCTGGGGCTGCTAGTAGCAAGGCCAGGGGTGAAGTTAAGAAGGTAGTGATGGACCCCAGGTGAGTTTTTTTCTTACTCCCTTCACCTCTTTCATCTGAAAACCTCTAGCTGTACTCATTGCATGCAGGCAAAGGTCATCTGTGAGTTCCTTGTAGACAGCAACAAGAAACAGGTTGCCTGCATCCACTGCAACCTGTCCAAGGGGAAATGCCAGTGGCCTGGGGACAGGAAGGATGCCAAGGCCAGGTCCAAAACCATCAGGAGGGTTGACAAGGGAAAGAAGAGGAAGGCCAATGAAGGGATGCCTGAGGCTGGGCCCAGCAAGAAGAAGTGGGCAAAGTCCAAATCAGTTGAGATTCTGGAGATTGAAAAGCCCAAAGCTGGTGGGAGCAGGGTGAGGAAGACCAGTATGGGGGGGGTTCTTGGGTTTAGAAGATAAGCTCAAGCAGCTCATCAATGTTGTGGGGCTTATTGCCAACAACCTGGCAGGCCTCTTCAAGCTTCAAGAGGCTGTGGTTGAGAACTTGTGCCAGATTGCTGATGCACTTGAGGCTATGCTTGATGAGTCCTATGGCTTTGGGGTGGTGGTCACCCCTTCAGACTCAGGCTCATCCAAACTTGACACTGAGGAGCTGTGCAAGGAAGTGGAGTGGTTGCAGGCCAAGGGTGAAGAAGAGGAAGCCAAGGGGGAAGATGAAAACATGGCCAAAGCCAAGTAGTCATCATAGCATAGCAGCTTTGTTTCTTCTGCCAATGTCAGAAGTCCAGTCTTGGTCTTGTACAATAAGTGAGAGAAACAAGAAAAAGGAAAACAAGGTAAGTAAGAGATCAAAGAAACTAGATACCAGTAGGGAAACAGAAAAGAAGTCAAGGCCAGTTGAGACCAGTCTTCATTGGTATGGGCCAGGTTTACCAGGGTAGCAAGAGTGGAACTCTTGCACCAGTTCCAAAGCATTGTCCAGCTCAGTGGCAAGTACCCAAGTGGTCTCTTCTTTGGTCCCTTTGTAGCTGGTCCAATGGACTAAGTATTGAAGCTAACACTGGCAATGCCAGTCAACCTTGGAGTCAAGGATTTCAGCCACCTCAAACTCTAGTTCACTGTCAACTTTGACTGGTGGGGGTGGTGGCTGAGTCCAGTTTGGGATGGTGTTAGGGATGGCCAGCTTGAGTTGAGATACATGGAAGACCAGATGGACTGCATGCATTGAGTCTGGAAGGCACAGAGTGAACAAGTGGGTACTGGCCTGAGCTATGACCAGGTATGGCCCAAGGTTCTTCTCTGAGAGTTTCTTGGAAGGCTGAGTTGACCAGAAGTATTTGGCTTTGACATATACTTGGTCACTGACCTTGAAGTCTGGAGCTGGCATGTGTTTGGCACTGGCCAGGCCTTGGTATCATTGTTGGGTGAGGGTCATCTCCTCACATAGGTATTGGTGCAGTGAGTCTAGGTCTACTGCATAATCGTGAGCCCAAGTGGAGGTAAGATCATGCTCTGGGTATACTGAGATGTTGGGGTGGTAGCCCTTATTAGCAAAGAATGGAGAGACACCAGTAGTAGCACATCAGGAAAATAACACTTTACTATTTTTGACTTTTTGTGACTAATGTGGCTTTTTGGGAAGGAATCTACTATCATTACCCATGTCCTGCAGGCATGGCTGCACTTTTCTTGCTGATTTTGGTCTTGTTCAAACCACCTAATTCATAGCTTTCAGTAGATACCACATACATTCAAATTGATGGAGGTTCCAAAGAGATATTGTGATTTTTCTCTCAGACAGTGTGCATCGCACCAATGGCTCAATATCTCTGAATTTTCAGACATTTTCTAGTCTTCTTGGCTTTGATATATCATCACTTAGTTGTCTCATTAGATTCTGTTCTCTTTTCATTCTTCAAAATGCTGTATATGGTCAAAAAAAAAGTACAGATAGTAGGTTCCTTCCTAAAAAGTCACAAATAGTCACAATAGTCACAAAAAAGTCATAAAAAGTCATAAAAAGGTCAAAAATAGTAAAGTGTTAATTTCCTGATGCACTAGGGGCATTGTTGTAAGCAAACTTGGCCAAAGGTAAGAGGTTGGCCCAATTGTCCTGCTGGTAGTTGCAGTACACTCAGAGGTATTGTTCAAGAGTCTGGTTGGTCCTCTTGGTCTGGCCATCACCTTTGGGGTGATAGCCCAAGGTGAAGTGTAGGTGTATGTCCAGGGCCTTACTGAGTGATCAAAAGAAGCGCAAGATGAACTCTGAACCTCAGTCTGAGGTTACATGGGCTAGCACTCCATGCTTAGAAAAGACATGGAGTAGGAAGAGTTTGGCAAGTTCTGGGGCTGTGATAGTGTCATGAGTGGGGATGAAGATGGGCTGCTTAGAGAGCCAGTTGACTACTACAAGGATGGCCATGAAGCTGGATGAGGCTGGGAGTTGCTCAATGAAATCCATAGAGATGGAATTCCATGGCTTCTCCAGCACTGGGAATTGTTTGAGAAGGCCATAAGGCTGATGGTGGGGAACCTTAGCCTGAGCACAGGCTGTGCAGGACCAGACATAGTCTTTGACAAATGTCCTGAGGCCAGGCCAGGTATACTCACACTGGATGAGCTCTAGTGTGCAGTTTTGGCTGAAGTAGCTGGACAGGGGATGGTCATGCTTGAGCTGCAAGGCCCTAAGGCAGAGATCCTTTGAGTCCAGCATGTAGATCCTTCCATCAAGATGAAGGAAGCTGATGTCATCTACACACCACCAGGGATCAGACATGTTGGACAAGTGGACTTGTGAGACCAGGTCATCTGGCAGTGTGGTCAGGATATCATTATGGAGTTTTTCTATATCCATTAGTGTGACTGCTCATAAGACTGGGTACTCAAGGTATGTAGCATGAAGGGAGACTGCTAGTTGCTCCTGGGTGAAAACTGGTCTCAGGTTTTGTGGGTTCACTCAGGCATAGCTGCTATCCCCCTCTTTGGGGTAGACATCCCATCATCTAGTTAGGGCATCAGGCTTGGCCCCAAGCTTACTGGGTCTGAATCTAATGACCATATTGAATTGAGACAGGAATTCTGACCAGCAAGCTTGGCAGCAGGTGAGTACTTTGGAGGTAGAGAAGTACTCTAGGTTCTTGTGGTCAGTGACAACATCAACCAGTGAGGCTGAGCCCTCAAGGTAGTGGCACCAGGTCTGGAATGCTTTGAAAATAGCAAGCAATTCCTTATCATGGGTATCATAATTCAACTCCAGGGTGGTCAGAGTCTGGGAGTAGAAGGTGACTGGATGTATCTGGCTATGCCACAGGTGATAGATAGAATGCTGGTGATGGCATAGTCAGATGCATCAGTCTCCACAGTAATGGGGACCCCATGGATGAAGTGAGTTAAGACTGGCATGGTTGTGAAGGTGGCCTTGAGGTTGTTGAATGGCTGGTGGCACTCCTCAGAAAGGTTCCAAGGGGCACCTTTGCAAGTGAGCCAGGTCAATGGTATGACAATGTCCAAGTAATTGAAAATGAACCAGCAGTAAAAGTTTGTGAAGCTGAGGCAGGATTGTATGTCCTTGACCTTGTGAGGCTCAGGCCAATCACAGATGGTCAGGACCTTTTCCTTTGACATCATGAGGCTGGCAGGGGAGAGGTGGAAGCTGAGGTACTCAACCAAGTCCAAGTGGAACTCACATTTCTCCAGCTTTGTACAAAGGCTGTGAAGCCAAAGCCAGTGGAGTACCTCTTGGACATGCTGCTGGTGGGACTCCTTATCTCTGGAGTAGATTAAAATGACATCAAGGTAGACAACCACACATACATCAAGCATATCCATGAAGATAGTGTTGACAAAGTGCTGGAAAGCAGCCAGGGCATGGTGAGGCTGAAGGGCATCACTAACCACTCATAGGACCCATACCAAGTCCAGAAGGTGGTCTTCCATTCATCACCTGGGGCAATCTGGACAAGATGGTAGGAATGCTACAGATTGATCTTGGTATAGATTTTGGCTCAGCTTGGTGAGTCCAGGAGGTCAGAGATGAGCAGTAGCAGGTATCAGTCTTTCTTAGTGGTTTTGTTGAGGCTGTGGAAGTCTACACAGAGCTGGAGGGAGCCATCCTTCTTCTTGATGAAGAGGACTGGTGCAGCATATGGGGAGGAAGTCAGCTGAATGAAACCAGTGGTGAGGTTCTCATCAATGAAAGTCTGGAGAGCTTGAAGCTTGACCAGGGATAGTGAGTAGATGGTGCTGAGAGGCAGGGTTGTTCCTTCTTCAAGCTCTATCTTCAGGTCATACTCCCAGTGAGGTGGGAGTGCCAAGGCCTTGGTGTTACTGAGACATCAGCAAAA
>NW_026261000.1:0-32635 GCF_024613125.1 Pisolithus orientalis | reverse complement strand
AC
The DNA here is from genome assembly GCF_024613125.1 of Pisolithus orientalis. Taxonomy (NCBI): domain Eukaryota; kingdom Fungi; phylum Basidiomycota; class Agaricomycetes; order Boletales; family Pisolithaceae; genus Pisolithus; species Pisolithus orientalis. The sequence continues at coordinate 32,633 of NW_026261000.1, read as the reverse complement.
TCTTGCGTCGCCTCGCCGGTGCCCGGCAGCAGGCCCGAAGAGCATTGGACACGTGGATTAGGAAGGCCCTTGGCGATTCTCCTCTTCTCAAGCCGCAGATGGCTACGAATGCTGTTCATCAAAGATCAGCGCCGGTTCGCGCTGAGCCAAGGAGTGTGTGCTAGTACATGCGTGGGCCCCTATGGTCGCGCATCACGGTAAAGATGCTACGTGTTCAACTTGTTGTGTCGCATGACATTGCGGGCACGAGTGCCAATAACTCCATTCTAATCTACTAGGCGCATCCTCCTTTTCGCCACACACTTCATCCCCGTGTCTGAGTTTCTAGACAATGTTCTGATGTTTTATTCTGCTCTTCTGTTCGATTTCGCATCATTACCGCACTGTACACGTTGTTCCGGTACTTTGGTGACGCTGGCCAACCGGTAGACCGGTAAGTTGGTATAAGGCTGGTAAGTTCAACTGGAATCTCGGTTCTGAAACTGGATTGGTGCCGCCGCATCCTCCGATCGCAAGGCCACACGGTACGCTTTAATGTCCGCTTGGGCGGTTCAACATCTCATCTCATTCATAGTTATCGGCACGCATTTAGTTCCTGCCCTCCACGGCTATTTCAGCACAGCCTGCCGCATCCGATCGTGGATCGACTTCGGAACGTAAAGCGCGGATCAGCGCACTGCGTTGGTACTAGCGTCAGTGCGGGTTTGGCGAGATAAACAATTGTGGAACTCATCCGATGAGTCGACGAACGACATGACTGGAAGTAGATGCAGGACGGTATTGGCCAGGTCTACTGCTACCGAGTTGCCCAGGGAAGAACGAAACCCAATCACATCATGCTCGCAAGACCTCGTAGAGTCACATCCAAAACTCCAAGGGCCCAAAAGTAATCGTGGCATGTCTCACTCACATCTGTAACGGCACGACGCCTACAGAATTGTCATGAAAAGCAACGCGACAGGATTTTTATAGTATAGGCAAGCTGAAAAGGTGAAGCATGGCAGCTGTGAGGTCGACCTCGGAGTTGTTATGGGGTTAGTAATGGGCCATCGGTAATTACGACGCAAAAGCGCGGTGGCCGCGGTGAGTATACAGTTCGTTGTGAAGGAGGACAAGGATATGAGTGCGATATCATTAGGCATGTATGCATAACGGCCTTCTGATGGTTCGTCCGACGGTCACAGTTCGGAATCTTGGCTGGAGTTATGTCTTAGTGGCGGCCGGTTTCTAGGGTTTGTGATGCCGTGCAACGTCCCGGATCAAGGACCTGGTGGCGATACACAGGAGATACCCCTTCATGTCGGAGTCACCTCCCCTCAGGCGGTGTCAACGCACTCCTGAACACTGTTTACAAAGTTGTGATAGACGCATAAAGTCATATTTTCGTTTACCCTTTGTCGAAAAGTCTTGTGGAAAGCGAACCACAAGACCTACCTGATTTAGAATTTCGCCAGAAATGCTTAGTCATAACTATATAGTTACACGCTTCCGTCAAAAGTGCACACTTCTGGCTTCTGAGTTGCACGCTTTCTAGTCTCTCTTCAAGTTCACTACCAATTTCACGTGTTCACTTGTGAAAAACGGCGAGTTCAGCTGCTGACAACGACATCTATAGTGTATAGATCAAGTTATACGATTCCAAGTGCCGAATGGACGTGTTGGATACACGCACTGTCCCAAATTTTACCCCACGCACAAGTCAGGGCCTCCGAACGATACCGTACGACGGAGGCTCGTTACGTTCGTGGAATATTGATTGGGATCGAAGTTTGCCTGCTGCGAGGCCTCGTTATGAGGCTGAGCAGGATCACGGGTAGTTCGGTTCCGATGTCTTCTTGTGGAGTTGAGACTAGTGGGTCTTGTTCTACTAGTGTCGTAGTTGGGGGACAGACACTGCTCAAAAATCTGTTTTTCTTCGTGTTGCATATTCATGTAGTAATGAATAGCTTTCCGGTATAGTATGGTGGTAAATATGCAAGTGAGTCTGCCAGCGTTTTCTTTGGGTGAACGTGTACAGTCCCCCCCGCTTGCACCTCTCAGTTTGCTACATAGTAGTGATGACTGTTCCAGTTGTTGTAAAGTATGACATGTTTTGTGGTGCCGATCGACATGTTGGCGGAGGAGTTGGGAGCGATTCAGTCGACTCTTCGGCTCACGTCTGCGAGATCAAGGGAGACGCTGGTCTTCCTCTGCGAGGATGCTACTCCCAGCCCAGAACCATATTCCTGCAAGGTCTTGTCGAGGAAACTACTAGGCCGACGCACTGAGCACCCGTGTCTCAGGTGCTGGTGTTGCCGGCAGCCAGCAACATCTCTGGGCCTATACACGAATTTGGGGGTTCAAGAGAGAGATATCAGTCATGATCGAGTCGGGCATGCTTTGGTGTGCTGTTTTCGCCGGTTAGTTATTCCAAGAATCTACGCTTAGTCTATCATGCAGCTGCATATCCAGCGGGCGATGGTTGCGGTTGGCGGGGTTCCGTTCGCTTCACTGCTCTCAGGACTTGTCAAGGAATCTCCATATGTCCTCGTGATGGGCTACCAACAAGAACAGCCATTTTCGTTGCTATCCATCGCTTCGCTGCAGGTCATTGTACAGCAACGTCACCAAGTATGTAATACTGATCCAATTTCGCCACAGCCGAAACTGTCCACGAGGCTATACACAAGAAACACAGACTGGTTGGACTTAGTGTGTCTAACCAACGCTGTCTCGGCGGCTTCTGGAGCCTCGAGATCTCTCGGTGATCTTGATCTTCCACCGACAAAGGATGAAGAAGGCCTAGCAGCCGATACCTCATATTGGGTTATATTGTGGTTCTAGGCAAGGTCAAATCTCGTTGTGAGTCACTATTCTCACCAGGGTGACCCCTTGGGTACTCATAGGGAATGTGCTCACGGAGAAGCGGAACGGGTTTTGCGTACGGCAGCCAGACTTGTCAGGAAAGTCCCTTGTGCTTCCAGGCCTCCGTTGCGCAGTCAAAGCATACCGGTGCAGCCCCCCTCTTCTGGCGCCTTTGACATTCAATCTATGCCATTTTAGAGTAATGATGGGTAAACACCATAATGACTCCAGCCGTGGCCCAGTCCGAGTCTTACCTTCCCCCAACCTGCTGCTGTGCACGTACGCGATCACGATCCGAGCGTAGGGACCGCTGTGAGGACACCTGGCGCCGTCGTATGGGTGTTCGTTAAGACAGTTTTATCTTGCAGCCTTTCTCGCCAGCCCCCACTAGCGCGAGTTATTTCGGATGCCAGCAAGTTTAATCGCAGATCCCTTCCAAGTACGTGAACTGGTCATCCTAAGACTTGATGACTTCGCAAAGGGAGGGCCCCTCCTCAGTCACGCTGCATCCCGTGCCTCTTCTCAAAAAGTATGGCTTCACCGGGCTCGCCGCCTGCGCCTATTTACCCCACGACTATCGTACTTGACAGCAGGCGACACCGCATACGGAGAGATTTCTAATTTCTAAATTCGTCTATGTATAGGTAAAAACCCTCAGAGGGCAACCGAGGATAAATCCGCCACTTCGATGACACCACCTACAAGATGCAAGCTACCGGTCACCAGAACACTGACTCTATCGAAGGTCGTTGTCATCCCATGCACTATCCGGACAGCGTGCTCTATTGATGGTACGACGTGAATCGCGTCAGTCGAGAATGTAGTGACAAGCTGACTCCAAGCATCAGCCAGTTCATGCTGCACTTTGAGCTCCGTACGGGCGTCAGCCGACATGGCGCGCGAGGTCAAGTCTACGAATCATGAGTAAAGTCACAGCTATGGTAAGACTGCTTACCGCCTTTGAAACGGCCGTCCGCATATGTTACGTTGCTGCAGAAAATAACTTGCCGGAAGAAACTTTCAACCCGTTCGGTACTTCCGTACTGAAGCAGTCGATTCCTCGTCTCCTCGAGCATTGTACTCAATAAATCCAAGCCCGAACGTCCCTTCGTGCAGTTGAATATCAGGACACGAGTGCAACGAGACATCTCCTCCGTGATGCCAGATGTCCCGTTCAGAGTAGTGCTGGTGGAGGAATTACATAGTCCGACGCGCGGACTGACGAACCACTGGGTACAGCAAAACAGGCTCTCTGTGGTGTGGGCTCCATCGAGATACCATGTTATATTTTGATAATTTGGATCCGGTACTATCTGACAGCGGCCCGGCCACTTGGCATTTTCAAGACCAAGAATAAATGGTTCCGGAAGTTGCAACAACGGCTCAGGGCGGCACTGTAACCCATCCATTGAATGGAGGAATATGTAGGCCATCTGAACAGCAAGAGCTGCATTTTGAAGTTGATGTTCACCAGACAAGCCTAACGAAAATGGGGTCGTGGTTGGGACAGGGAGACAATGACAGCAACGTACCCAGCGTAACATTCTCAATCTCTGGGTGGACACTTCCATGAAGTAAGAAGCCTACAGCCTATCACAGCACAGTCGACTAAAAGAGTGTCGATACGCACCTGCGACGCTTCGGCCCTCTCTTTCAAGACTACCATACCCTCCTCGGGCTGGCTGACACTAAGTGCTGGGGCTCCTTTCTAACAAGACTGTCAGCCTAAGAGAGACGGAGTAAACATATGTACCTTGTATATTCCACCTTTTTTCTGTGCGATCGCCGCAATTGTCCTACCCAGTACCGACATATGGTCCAAACCGAGAGCAGCGATGCCAGTGACGATAGGTCTCGGGACAATATTGGTGCTATCGCTCTCACCTCCGATCCCGACTTCCAGAATCGCCGCATTTACCTAGGCGAGTCAGCTAAACTGAAGTATAGTAACATTTTTTCACACCTTTTCTGCCAAAAACGTGTGAAATGTCATGAGGGTAAGATATCGAAAGTAATTGGGCATAGCTGGAAAATCAGGAGTTCTTGGCTACGCATGATCGAACGAATCCTTAACTCGCTAGTGAATAAAATACACTTACACCATTTTGCTGCAGTCGATCCCAAACCTCGAAAAAGTATCGAGTGAAGTCATCCTCTGAGAGGGGCACTCCGCCTATTCTGATTCGTTCTCGAACAGCCACGAGATGAGGGGAAGTGTATAAACCTTGAGATTTTGAGTGTGATGTGTCGACTGCAGGAAGTGCAGAACGACATACCGATTTTCCAGTCTGGCCTTGCCTGGCGAAGTATGGAATCCGTGAATGCACAAGTAGAACCTTTCCCTTTGGTGCCCGTGACGTGAATGACGTTAATTTTATTGAGATCTTCGCACTGGACACGAACTGATGAGAGTGAGCAAAAAAGGTCAGTGGAGCGAACAGTACGGTGTAGCCTATCCGCTCCAAGAACTCAATCATCTTGGGTATCGGATTCGGGTGGAGACGGGAACCGGCAGCTCTGGCAGCCTCAAGGGTATCAGCACTCGTTTGCAGCGCGTTGAGATGTTCTATCGCATCCTGATAGTTCCTGATCGCCATTGGTTTGAAGCAAAGCGAAGGGGTTGACACGGCGCTCAGGAATATACATACCCACTACTAATCGGCTGCCAACCAAGTAGCGTTGCTGTTATTGGTTCCTGTTTCCCAAGGCTTTGCAGGTAGTATTCCGGAAATTTCGGCTCCCTCAGGGGTCGGAAGTCCGAGTATGTAGTGTATCGACATCACCCGGAAACTCGGAAACAATAGCATTTTATCTTCGCCATTTTCTTCTTATCGAATTGCGGCGCTGCGTAACGTTAGCTGTTTTCGATGCGGCTCACTGCCACCGTTGTTACTATAAATGCAATAATGGTCAGGGGTAGCAACCAGGGTCGAAGATGGGTGAAATGTGAAAGCGCCGAAAGAAGCCAGGTGTCTGAATTTTGGGCGTAAACATGCATTTAAGAGAAGGGCGGGGAACTTGAACACATGGAGACCGCGCAGAGTTATCGTCGGTACGCTGGCGAAAGTGTTTGCACTACGAGCCTTCATCGACAATGTTAGTGATGCCGACTGCGATGTAAGGCGGTGGACGTTCCTATTGGCCATAGCCCACTTGGGATGACACATGCCACTAGATTCCCCATGTAGTATCTTCCGGTGGTGGCCCCCTCAGAAACTAAGTGTACAACCCAATCGGCCAAGCACCTTCCAAGTATCATCGTGGGTTTCCAATTGCCAATTGGGTGATATACAGTCGTGGAATGCCTGGACCACTATGAGTGAAGGTGACAGGCTTGCGTGAAGTTAGCGCTTGCAAGGAGGGTCACGGAGTCGGAGTCCGTCGCACGGCAAAGTTTCACGTCCGGATACAAAGAAAACGGTAGGTTCTTAGTTGCGGAAGTTAATGAAACTCAATCCGCTAGCCAGGTGACCTTGTCTGTGTGGTGGCAGTTACAATGAAGCGAGGCTAGCATGAGAATCGCAGTGGGATCCGACTATCGTCGGATAGCAAGTGCTATGTGCAGCACACACAGTAGTACCTGTGATTTCAAAAGGCTCTTGCGATCCCGAGCGCGCCACTTTCAAACAAAGTCTCGAGTGGGATGGATTTCGACGCCTTGCCATTTAATTAGAGATTCGGCGACAGATCCGATGATTTCCACACACGGTTAAATCTTTCACAAGGTAGGCAGGACTGGCCCCACCCCCACTCGTGGGTCATTGTCGTAAAAAAATTGTTACTGGCGGTTGCTTCAGGCCCTATATCTGTCAGCCAGGTAAGTTAAGTTACCGCCCACATCGATTGGAGGTTGCGCTGGTGAGTCAAGTCTTTGTTACCACTGCTGAACCGGGGCAACCGTTTGCACAGAGAAAAATCAACTTATCGTTCCTGTAGATCATTGTCCTCAGTTTCCTCCAACCTCAGTGGTGTTTATACGCTTTTAAATGTGATATGGATTTTAGCTGACAAAAACTTGTTACAGGGTTATCCCAGTGCTGACCTTGTGTGTGTGGTGGTAATGTGCAAATCGCGATGGGATCCAATTATCGTCGTGTGCATCAGGAAGCGAAAAAAATGGTTTAAACCTGTTTAAACCTGTCACTGACTGGTCGTGACCGCAACTCTGTCATTCCCCGTTTCTCTGATGTGGCAAATACGTGCTGCGCGGCTCAGTACCCGTGATTTCAAGAAGACTTTCTTGATCTTAAACCACTTTTAAACAAGATCTTGGTACGTAGGAGCGTTCCAATGCCTTGCCATCTAATTAGAGATTCGGCGGAGGATCTGTTGATCTCCATCTTCTTGTTCGCATCGCGGCGCACACGGTTAAATATGATAGGACCCAAGCAGGACTGATGGACCTGCAAGTGGGTCGTTGTCGTAAGTAACTGTCATTGGCAGTAGCTCCAGGTAAGTCAAGTTTTCCCACATCGGCCGGAGTTCCCCCAGTGAGTTAAGTCTTACCACCGCTACTGAACTGGAAGGTCGGCAACCCTTCTTTGCATGGAGAAAATTCAACTATCGTTCGTGCAGATCATCATCCTCAGCTGTCTCCAACGCCCAGTGTTGATATGCTGTTAAATCCCGCACGGACTTTATCTGACAAAAACTTTTTACAGGATTACCAGCGCCACTCACTCCTTGCCGCTGTTCATTTTCCTACGTATGACAGTAGAAGTGGCCTGATAGCCGCTCTCCAGCTTCTAATTACGAACTTTCTCCCAACGCCATGTGGCGAAAGACCCAGTTACTGCTGTCTCGCGGGCTTCCAGGCGTCTCCCTACAGTCTCGAATGGTGACAACGTTGACTTGTAACACGAGTCCTGATATCTGGAACATTCAGATCTTTAACTATCTCTTGAAAATGGCCGCATGACGTGAACATCGACACGTTATGCCCGTTCGTTCACACAGTCCCACGCAGCTGATGCGTTCTGTTCACCCACGCATAGACCCTAATCTTATTTCGTTATCTGCATCCTGTCTACCACAGGGTACGATGATCGATGATGGACCGACCTGCTTGCCCAAGGGTATCAGATGTGGCTACGATCCATCTATGCGAGGGCTCCATTAGATTGATCCCTCACCGTGGACGATTTGAATTACATGCGGGGGGGCATCTACTCCACCGCTTTGGAAATTCCTGTCAATGATACACGGGGACAATTAGCTTCATCAAAAGGAATGGAAGAATATCAAGATAGGGTTTGTTGAGGTTTGCCGCGCGTTTCGCGGCGATAGCCATATATGTAGGATAATAGTGTCACATCATAGAGCAAGGACAGCACGGGACCTCAGCTGCATTGATATTATGGGTGACGTGCAATGCTACAGATGTGGTATACATTACGAGAAATGAGAGGGAAGGGTTGCTAAGCCAATTTTTCCAATGGATCGATCACAGTGCCCATCTAGGTGGGAGAACAGAAATAGTCAGGGACGTTTCACAAAAGAAAAGAAAGAAAGAAAAAATAAAAACTCGCCTTCTTCACAACACGGGGCAAGGTAGCCCTCTGGAAACCTACCCTCGTGTTCCATTCAGTTCCCAGTGGGGTATCCATGCTTTTCTCGAACTGTGCATAGCTAGTGTAAGGATAAGGCAGATCCCGGACGAGGTACTTGGCAGCCTTCTTGTCGCGTTTTTCTGATATGATAACATGCGCTTTCTTGAAATCTGCACGGCTGGACGGGTCGATACCGGCTACCTTTTTGATTAGATGAGGTTTCGGTGGAAGTTTCTTGATGCCCGCGCCTCCCCAAGAGCCCTGAAAGAATGGTGAGATGTCATCGTGTTTGTCATCAACAATCAACGTACCCAACCAGGAAGTGTCGTGTCTACTTCGCGTGGAGCATCAGATTCGTTTTCTTGTCGTTTTGCCTCTTCAAACGCCTGAATGCAGATCATGGAATAAGTCGCTACAGTCTTCGGGGGGAATCGCCCCATACGAACCTCCACAACATTATCCCCAGCAAAGGCCAAGGCGACCAATTCTCGTTGTTGAAAGGCCTTGACCCCTTTCGCGTTGACGGATTGCCCGGCCGCCCCTTCTTGCTCCTCCATTTCGCTGTGCACATCCGAGTCATCATCATCTGCAGGGAGCTCTGCACTGGTCGATGGCTGATTCTGCCGCTTAGGTTTCTTTCCCTTCTTTCTGGCCGACGAGCTTGTGGTAGGAGGGTCAGGGATAGTAAGGACATTATCTACCTCGACTTCCAAGATGGCATCATCGCGCGCGCGTTCCTTCTCTTCTTCCCCTTTTGCCACCTGCTTCTTAAGTTTGTTGGAAGACTTCGCCGAGATCTCGGCATTCTTGTGGACCACAGCTTCATTTTTCTTGCGTGCTAGGCGAGATGACAACGCCACCGGTGCGAGCCATGGGTTGGGCTCCGGTGCAGCAACGAGCGGTGTCACAGCGGTCAACGTGGGAGTTGGACTATGTCGACCCTGTGGCGTGACATCCTGGACAAGATCCGCGGACTGAAGGGTGACGCTTGAGGTATCTGAAGCCAAAGAACCCAAAGGTTTTGCAATGGATGTTGCTGCTGCGCTTGCTCCCGGCCGGAATGATATTCGCCCACCGGTACGTTGTACCACCGAGGTGTTTTGAGTAGCAGCATTCTCCGTTATGTCCCCGGATTCGCTGCCTTCCGCATCTCCAAGTTCCAACGCTATTTCTCGGGCCAGCTCCTCAGCTTGGGTATTCGCCTCCCGAGCCCGCCTGGTGGCTGCCTCCTGCATAAATTTCATGTTGAACACGCTTTTGCTCTTCAGATCTGAGGTGTCTCCCTCCCCTTCTGTGCGGATATTTTCGAGCTCCTCAAAGGCCTTGCGCCTGATTCCTTCTTCATCCAGTTCTTCGTCACCGCTTTCACTCCCCTTGTCCGACTCGCTACCACTATCCTCTCCTCTTATCCGTCTCCGAAGCTTTTCGCCTCGATCGAGCATTTCTGCTATGGCTTGACGTTGGTCCTGATCCAATCCCTCTCGACCTTGCATCGACCGCGCCCACTTTCCCGTAGCTTTGTGCTTCAGAGTCGCCCGCTCCCTTGCGCGTTCAACCTCTGCCTTCATCCGTGCCTCCTCGTCCATGTCTTCGTCCTCCACAGGAATATCAAGTCGCTCGCGTTGCTTCTTCCGTATGCGTCTGTAAGCTTTGCTTTTGATTTTCGCGACGCGTTTTGCCTTGCGGTCGGCGCGGAACGCCAGTTCGCGCATCATACGGAGTTCTGCACGGCGTGCTGCAACCTCCTCCACAGTGAGATGAGCCATTTTTAGAGATTCGGTATGGGTAATGTCCTCGTCGCGGAGTTGAGCGGACTTCAAGAGCTTATCTACAGCTGATTCGAACTCATTCGAAGGCTAGATGTGGTCTGTCAGTACGGACGGTTAACTTGGTGCTGAAAGACTTTTCAATACCTGAAACTTGGCTGCGAGCTCGAGGTTGGAAACGCGAGTAGCAGGTTCTGCTTGAAGAGGGAAGCTTAGATGCTCCGCCTAGGGAATAGATCAGCGCTCAGTGCACATGTAGCATATCTCGAGACTATGTACCTGTTTAATGCGTTTCATCGTCGTATTCCATTTCTCGACCTCTTCCTTGGTCTTCTCGTAAGCAGCCTCTCTATCGAGTCGTTCTTGAGCGCGTTGAGGTAGAGGCGCAGGAAGTGTTTTTGTCTTGGCGCTGGAGGAAGTGAGGGCTTTCGTCGATTTTTTGAGCGTAGCCAGTGCTGAGGTAGATGCCAGCGGTGCGAGTAGATCATCGAGCTTCAGTGTACCAGATCCTGAGAAAACAATTCAGATGTGAACAAGTTCAAACATGCACTGGGGATGCGCATGGCACGTACCGCGTGCTCCGAATTCACTCTCCTCCCCAGGTTCCGTGCGTTCTGAGAGTATCCTTCGCTTTTTGTTACGGGAATCTGGTAATCCTTCCTCGTCTTGTTTTCGTTTCTTGTTGTCTTCAGGGTCTAGTGTTGACAGGAAAGCATTGAGCTCGGTGAGGGCCTCAGGTGATGCCTCAGAGTCAGACTCGGAAGCTGATATCTGGAAATCGTCTTCGTCTTCGTCTTCATCTTCGCCCTCTTCTTCGCTCCCGCTCTCCTCCTCAGAGCCGGAGCCTTGATGTGAGCTCGACTCCTTGCGCTAGACATCCCATCCCATTTAACCACCACACTATAGTTTCGATCGTCCAGCCACACATACCTTCCTTCGAAAGCTCGATCCTGCAAACCCCTCTTCATCGCTGTCCTCAAAGGCATCCTCGCTATCGATCTCCTCGTCATCGTCACTACCCAGCTGCTCGTCCTCTTCGTTCTCACCCAACAGCCGCGCAGACGGCCGTTCTGCATCTCGACCCTCAACATCTAGGCCAGCATTCGAGTGATGACGCCTTCCCTGTCCTTCGTGTTTATCAAGATCGAGTCCAACGGTGTTCCGACGGCCCTTTTCTGGAAGGTCTTCGTATACGTCGTTGATCGCTGCAGCAGCTCTCGCCTTTTCTCGGGCATTGGCATAGTGCGCAGGGCGACTACCTGGTCTGCCTTTCTTTGCTGATTTAAATTTTTTTTGTGTCCTGGTCATTTCATGTGCTCGATAGTTGAGTTCGTCGTATATCAGGAGCTTGCCAAATGTAAAATTGATGCTGCCAAGTTGTGCATGCCAAATTAGGAAACCCAGTGTCCACTTAGAGCCACTACCAGTGTCTAGTGACTTGGACTCTAACTACGGGAAACGATGCATTCATCGTTGCATATTGTTAGTGAATCCAAGAGATGTCCGAATGTTGGATACAGCAATCATTCATCACTCCGAGAGATCAGATCACGTGAGGAGGAACTAGCTATATTATCCTTGGAAGTGAGGATATCCCTGGTCAGAGGTACAAAGAAAATATCTAACGATCTACCTCGCTGCGCATTAAACGACATCGTTAGTCAACGTAACCACATTCTTCAGGACGTCAGTCAACTCACCCGAACACAAGGTCCATGGTACCAATGATCGCAACTGCATCTGCAAGCATGTGCTAAAGAGGAAGAGTCAGTCTCCTGAACGAAGGACGATTGTTCGTCACGTCTTACATCTGCAAGACGAACCGGCATCAGAGGAGGGGGAGTGGAATTGCGGAAGGGAAACACGTACGTCTCATCATGAAGTCCGCTCCAGCAAGATGCGCAAATCCTGGAGCGCGAATCTTACATCTGTATGGACGGTTCGTGCCATCACTGCAGGAAAGGACACATTAAGCGGCAAGAAAAAATGGGGAATAATGGATACGTACGAGACAAGGTATACAGCCATCTCGCCCTTCGGAGCTTCGATAGCACTGTACGTCTCGCCGGGTGGCACGGAGTAACCCTCGCTGAATAACTGTCGGGAAGATCGTTAGGTCTAATCGTGCTATTATACGGATAATGTATACCTTGAAGTGATGAATAAGTGCCTCCATGCTCTCCTTCATGGATGCACGGGGTGGCGGAACGATCTTGTTATCATCCACTTTAACCATACCGGTTGGCATTTTGTTTAGACACTACGGATGACATCCAACTCAGTGCCGTACGATGCAGATTGCACAAGTTGAGCCCACCTGATGAATAATGCGCAAACTCTCCCGGAATTCTTGGACTCTGCACAAGTAGCGGTCGTAGCAATCACCGTTCTTTCCAACGGGGACATCGAACTCGACCTGATGAACGACAAATGAATGTCTGACTGCGATGCAAGGAAGAACCACTCATCACCTCATCGTATTTATCATATGGAGCAACCTTCCTTAAATCCCACGGAATACCGCTCCCGCGCAGCATGACACCAGTGAAACTGTAATCCAACGCCTCCTTGGCTGTCACGACACCGATACCGATCGTCCGTTGTTTCCATATCCTGTTACCTGTGACGACCTCCTCGATTTCATCTACGCGTGAGCTGAATTGAGTGGCCCATTTGAAGATATCTTCCAGGAGACCGTGCGGGAGGTCGAAAGCAACGCCGCCCGGGCGGACATAGGCAGAATGGAGACGAGCACCGGAGACGCGCTCGTAAAATTCCATCAGCTTTTCGCGTTCTTCGAAGCCCCACAAGAATGGTGTCAGTGCGCCAACATCCATAGCGTGTGTAAGAACGGCCATCAAGTCTGTTCATCTTGGTTCAGAGTTGACTAGAAACGGGGAGTAGCTTGTGACGCACGGTTTAGGACACGAGTAATTTCACCGAACAGAGTTCGGATCCATTTGGCGCGTTCAGGAACTTCGATGTTAAGAAGTTTCTCTACCGCGAGACTGTAGCAGAGCTCATTCGTCACTGAAGAGAACCTGGTTAGTGCAAGGGATACGTCGGAAAACGGGGACCGACTCATGGAGACGTAGTCCAAACGATCGAAGTACGGCAATGCTTGTAAGTAAGTCTTGTACTCGATCAGCTTTTCTGTACCGCGATGTAGAAGTCCAATGTGCTACTGGCGATGAGTAAACAACAACGCGGTGAAGTATGTGCACATACAGGGTCCGAACGGAGAATCTCCTCCCCATTTAACTCCAAAATCAAACGGAGCACACCGTGGGCTGCAGGGTGTTGAGGACTGGACGTGTACCTGGGTCAATAGGTCCTTCACTAAAGTTCGGGGACTCACCCAAAATTGACTGCCATGAAGTGATGAATCTCGCGGTTCGACAACGCAAAAGTATCATTCACCCACCAGTAAAATGTCTCAACTTTGTGTCAGCACGAGTGCCAGTCTCTGCCAGGATTTCGGATGCGGAGAGGCCATGCAGGTCCTCCACGGTATGTGTATCGAATACATTATTCTTGGACGTCTGCGGTGTGTCCGGTCTACACCGAACAGTCGATGTAGCAAATGAGCGGAACGGGCCTCGTCTTAGCAGCGCAAATTGACGGCGTAGTAGTGTGCTGGCCATCCTCGCCCTCGTCGTTGAAGCAGCCGGTTTTGTTGGGTCGACCGCGACGGCGGGAATCGGCTGGTGCCGGCGACAAGACCAGTTACTAATACGCTATTACTAATTGTCAGGGCCAAGTGTAAAGGGTGTTTGTATATATTTGTCACGACCTAAATGTGAATTCATATTTCGGTGAAGCTCCGCCAAATCGTCGAGTGAAAACTGAGTGAAAATGCCCTCAAAACATGGATTCGGACCAACACTCCTCCACTCGCGTATCCTTTCTGTCTTTGCCTGCGCAGTTACCCAGCAGTCTCATCGCTTGATTGCCATATCTCAATAATGCCAACAAAGCCCCAGCGACCTCCACTTGCTGAAGGTGGTAGCTTGTACACTGAAGCCCTGCTTTGGACAAAGGACGGGATAACGCCAGACGATCATCCTTTAATGCCTCTCACTGCGTTGAATATTAGCAGACCTAGGCTTGTCGACCCCAAGTGTTGTTGTTCACCTGACCAGCAATCGCGTCGATTTCCCCTTGCGCGTGGTGGTTCATTTTCAGGCCAACCCATTCCTACTAGCACACAGACTGCCGCCAGGGGCAGACCTGGAGGTAGAGAGTATATGCATAATACCCTCGATCATGTCGACTCTCCGCAAGTCACCGCCAGTACCTCTCTGCCATCAGGGGGATCAGGCCCCATCATGCAATTCACGCATTCACGTAGCAACGCGACGCGCCTGCCACAAAAGTTTACTGCCATCGTGCGTGTGCAGATGCTGTTGCAGAAAAACCACCACTGATACCGATATCCTCTCAGCTTAAACGCACGAGGCCTCGGGGCTCGCGCGGTGATACTCCCATTACCGGGTAGGTCGCCTTCACTGTAGTCACCATGCTGCTCTGATATAGTTCTCATTGTGTCAAGAGCCACCCTCGGGTGCCATGTCGAGCTCTTTATCAGCGACCCGAAGACGCCAATGTTGCCTGAAATAGACACTGTAAGCAAATTTACAGTATAGTGAGAACACACGTGGAAAATCACTTTCACAGGGCCCTTCTATTAGGAAAGTGCTCCTTCCTGACGAGTGGTCGCTGTCTGAAATGAGGCTTCCTCCGATCGAACTTATGGATGTAAGATTTCCAAGGTTCTGTTTACCGCGATCCTCCGCTCAACATCCTTCGCAGCCAACTATCCACATGTCCTCGCTGCCAGAAGAAGCTGAGGAAAGGCATGAATCGTCGGATAACGACGCCAGGGAATTCAACGCCATCTCTGTGATCTCACGAGTTCCATCGGTTAGTGCTATGGAATTCATACCTGCCTTGTTACTATGGAAAGAAACCGTTTTTCATCATATTCATCACGACGCAGTGCGGTACACACGCGCATAGCGTGGATGTCGGAAACAGGGCAGGCACGGTCGATATTGCGGGTTACCGTCTTTCTACAGGCAGCGGAGCGTCTGCCACGAGTGTTAGTGTTTAGCTACGACCATCTTAATCCCACCCACTTAGTCAGAGTAGTTCCTTTCCTCAGGAGGTCTACACCATTGTGATGGAAATACGCATGATGCGGGCAACCAACGGAGGCCAAGCCCACCGTTGGTAGGTCGCGCGAGGAGGGTACTGCATTCTGTTTAAAATCAGGATTTCTAGCTTCCTGCAGCCCGCTCACCAACGAGCACACCAGCCGAAATGCCAGCCCAACCCACGTCTGAGAATCGGCAGAACCATGCTGATCTGTCAACGGTTTCAACTTTCAAGAGAATTTGGCAACTCCTAGTTCCAGGTGGGAATCGGCTGCCCGTCTCCCAGAGGGCCGTTTGGATAGCACCTGCGCAGTGTACACAGGTGAATATTCCCTCTCACTTGTAGGGTTGGGATCGGTGGTGACATCGAGTATCTGTTGTGTAGCAGATAGTGGTCACGCCAATTGGGGGTCAGTGTCAACCAAGGCCCCCTTCCGGTGAGTATGTCCCGTTTCCTGATGACGGCCAAAGCACGATTACAACCAGCGAGGATGGAGCCAAGGGATGTTGTTCTCTCTTTGTGTAATTCTCGAGGCACTATGCCCAACATTTCTTATTACTAC
Organism: Pisolithus orientalis; assembly: GCF_024613125.1. Taxonomy (NCBI): domain Eukaryota; kingdom Fungi; phylum Basidiomycota; class Agaricomycetes; order Boletales; family Pisolithaceae; genus Pisolithus; species Pisolithus orientalis. The sequence goes on along the minus strand of NW_026261000.1, from coordinate 16,755 downwards.
TTAGTTTTCGACATGCGTTCATGATACTCACTCACATTTCCCTCCTCACCCGGTTCACTTTTGTACCGCTTTGTTGTAGTAGTAGAATGTGTACTTGCATCTATGTTCTATCCATTTGCTGTGTTTAGTCCCGGAACGTCTTAGGCTGAAAATTAGATTTGAGACTCGTCGGTCCCCAGTACCACAGCCCCGATTGCTGCCCAATTGAAACAGTGAAATCTGACAGAATCCGGAAGGGTTTCTGATTGTTCAATGAAGTTCCTCCCAAAAGAAACTTGAATCCGCAGCGCTACCCTAGTGGGCAGACCGAATATTCCGAAGAAGACTCGTTTCTCCGTGCCCGTGTCCTGTAGACTCTGTGTTAGGTATAGCAATGCAGGATCCGGTGCGTGTGTCCTGTGGAGTGCTGCATCGAGGGATCCCACGATGCGCTGCAACGTCATTCTGAGTAGAACCTCGACGCCGACTCGACGCGGTAGACATTCCACATAGAACATAGGCAGAACTCCCGGCAATCGTTTCGTTTGGGATGAGCACTTGCCTGCGATGTGAATGCATTCGGATCTGACACTTGAATGTCTTCTGCTTCGCGTTATCGCATAGGATGATCAATGGGCATTACGTTGGCAATTGACGCGGGGTCCCTTGTTACATCAAAATGATTTCGAAACGGGACGTTCGCCGTCTGCATGCAAGTCATCTGGGAAACAGCTACGCGACGCGGCTGTTAACAGCTCTTCCGCACTTGAGCGAGCTCTCTCATTGGCCAACAAGTGTCTTAGCGAGTCTTACGAAAAGTCACTTCCAAACGGAGGCAGGTATAACCTGCTCACTCCCTCGGGTAGTTTTGCAGATGTCAAGTTGCAAACCATCAAATAATCCCAGGGCCCGGATTCTTGGGCTCGCTGTGCGACCATTTTAAGTTCCGAGGCGGGGCGTTCATTGTAACCTGTACCTGTACAGCCCTGCCAAGCGCGCAGTGTTCCTATTTTGCATTAGCGTTGTTGCAATAGACCGTTGGTATCAGTTGCCAGTATCAGTTTGCCCTCCTCTGTCCTCCTGCAGTCTTCTCTACCTTTCCCTCCTCATAATCTACCCGACTTGAGGTTTCGTCGCATTTTCTCCCACAGCCCAGATATGTAAGCTATTTTTGTTTTCAAGGCCTCGTCCAACCAGACGCTTGCATTGACTCATTGTTCTTGGCTCCAGCGTAGTTCAAGGAATGACTGAAAGCATCCAGACCACACGAACTATGGACTTGGCGCGTCCTACTGCCCCAACACACGTAGATCGGACAACTACTTGCTCACGACGAAGCTTAGTGCTCGACAGAACCCCACCATCAACTCCGCCTAACGTCATTTCTGGCCAAGGACAGCCTCCTTTCCAACAGTACCAAGAGGAAGCCAATGACGTGGGGGAGTCCACATTCACACCCAATAATGCCGCCCACTACACTGGCAAATCACCTGGTGGGACTCGACTGCGAAACTTGTTCAAGATCACTACACGTCATCGGTCAACTAGCTCATTAAGCTCGCAGACGTCGAGGTCAGTCACTTTTTTTCTTTTCCCGTTGGCATACTGAAAATGCATAGTGGTTCGGCGCGATCCATTGAGATAGCTCATTGGACCAATGGCTTGGTGCTTTACACCCCTGTTCCCACATCTCGACCGAAACAACCCCAGCCGCTAACTACCTTGAGCGTTGACACTCAGCTACGGCCGCCCCTCTCCACTATCCACGTAAGTTTTAACTCGCCCTCTTTCACGACGACGACTCTTCAACATTGAGGTATAGGACCCTACCAATGTGCCGGAAGATGACATCAGTTCATCGAGAAGTACTTCCAGCGACTCCGATTCACAGATGGATACCTTGTCTTCGGAAAGCGTGTCTGTCATGGATGTAAGCTATAAATCTGCCGATTTTTCTGTGGCCATACATTTGATTTTTGGGTGTCCAGCGACCTGCTGCCTGGGTGTCGTCAAACGGATGGAGTCCAAACGACGGATCATTCTTTGGGAACGCAAGTTTGATGGGACTTATATTATGCTCTGAAGCTTACATCTACACATTAGCCCGGTGTGCAGTTCCCCGATCCGCCCCAGAGACGCTACAAGTTCCTAGCGATTGTAAGTGGCCCATTCCGCAAGACCAGATTCCTGTCGACAATAAACGGCCCGTTCCGCAAGACCGAGCAAGGACTAGAACCTGCTGCACCCGCTTACGCCCAACCGGTGAGTATATCCTTTCACGGCTCATTGCTAGCCTAATCCCGGTGTTTGAAGTCTGTCGTTGCTGGGACTCCTGAGACAAGAAGCCAGCCTCAGGAATATATATACGTCCGTGACCCATGTGAATGCGACTCACTTGCAACTACAAGCCAGTACGGCGCTGGTTTCTTATGTTGCAGGTACCAGAACAATTCATGAATTTTGTTTTTATTATCTTCACTCTTGTGGAAGCCCTCATTATGAAATCTTGGGATTCGCTTGGCTGCAGACTAGTTTCGATACTTAAATGTCCTGCGTGGCAATTCCTCTCCTGTGAGGGTTATGCCCTGACAAGGATTGTACATCATTACCATCAGCAAAGGCAAGATATCATGTATTAAATATATGCAATATCATCATCATTCAAACAATCATGACCTCCTCTCTGCCTCTGGCAACACAACATGCAATACATTTGACGGGAATTCACTAAATGTCCTTCCTACTAAGGGGACCATAAGTTGTGACTGCGCAGAGTGGATATTCGTCCCATCCTTCGTTGTTCCAGAGACTTTGAAACAGAGCCTGAGGGTTCCATGTCATGCAAAGTAAAGGTGAGCCCGTCTAGTTATGGTCACTGCTCTGTTCAGCACGCTTTCGTCACGAAAAAGGGTATGGGTATCCCTCCAGCATTGAAGTGAGGTTCTAGAGTGTATGAGCGAGTGTCTAGTAAACAATCATGACTGGATACCTAGGAGGCGGACTGAAATGGCAAGTCGCCAAGGGAACCTATAGTTCGGCGTACATAAGCGCTGGTTCGTTAGTACTTCTGGCATGAGGCGTCGCGCACGGGAGCTAAGTTCCAGACAGAGCTCCATGGCCGTAGCCACCAGTTAGGGACATAGAGCCAAGGCGGGAATCGAAAGCAAGTCCTTTCGAACTCGGAGGCATCATTGGAAAGGATGTGGTAAATAAACTGACTTCTGCCAAGCAGTTTACCGTGCGGAAGGCCTTTGTCACATCAAAATGATTTCGGAACGGGACGTTCGCCGTCTCCATGCAAGTTGCAACCATCAAATGGTCCTAGTGCTCGGATTGGCGGAACTTGGTGTGCAATCATTTCTAGTCCCGAGTGCGTTCGTGCCGCACAGCAACATTATTATCACGGAATGGGCGTTCATTGTAATCTGTGCAGCACTGCCAAGCGTGCGATGTTCCTATTTTACCTTCGCGTTGTTGCAATCGACCATTGGTATCAGTTTGCCCCCCTCTGTCCTCCTACACTGTCCTCTCTATCTTTCCCTCTCTATAATCCACCCAACTTAAAGGTTTCGTCACGTTTCCCCCCACAGCCTAGATATGTAGGCTATTTTTGTTTTCAAGTGCTTGTCCAACTGAATCCTTGCACCGACCCGTTGTTCTTGGCTCCAACGCAGTTCAAGGAATGACTGAAAGCACCCAGACCACGCGAACTGCGGATTTGGCACGTCCTACTGCCCCAGCACATGCAGATCGGACAACTACTAAGTCACAACAAAGCTTAGTGCTGAACAGAACCCCACTATCATCCCCACCCAACGTCACTTCTGGCCAAGGACCGTCCCCTTTCCAACAGTACCAACAGGAAACCAACAAAGTGGGGGAGTCCACATCCACATCTGATAATACGACCCACTACACCGGAAATTCACCTGGTGGGACTAGATTGCGGAGCTTGTCCACCATCACTACACACTGTCGGTCAACTAGCTTTGTGAACCCACAGAAGTCGAGGTTAGCCGTTTTTCTCGTTTTCCGTTAGTGTACTAAAGATGCGTAGTAGTTCGACGTCTCCTACTGATATAGCTCACTGGACCAATAGCCTCGTGCACTACACCCCTGTTCCCCCACCCCGACCGAAACAACCGCTGATCATATACCAACCGTATGCTATGCCTATCTGTGACAACTGCAGCATTGTCTGATACTTTGGTACCCATTAAGGATCGATCCTGAGCCACCATCCCTACCTCCATTGGTGCTGGTACGGATTTTTACTAGTGACAGTATCTACTAACACACTCACCTTTCAAACACATTAGGAACCATCTACTTTAGATGGCCTCCTTCTTCAGAAATCGCCAGTACTCCAACCGCTCCCGGATATCCCAGAATTGGTAGGTTTTATTGGGTTGTTGAGTTCCAGAGTTAAGTATTCTGCGTAGCCTGGTCTCGATTTCCCCTGGATGTTGAGGGTTGATACCGAGCTACAGCAGCTCGGGGACTTATATGACTCTCCCTCCACTGTACACGGGAATTTTATTTCGCACATTTTCGTGACAATGACTCTTCAATGCTGAGATATAGGACTTTATTGATGTGCTGGAAGACGGCATTCGCTCATCGAGAAGTACTTCTAGTGATTCTGACGATTCGCGGACGGATACCTTGTCTTCGGAAAGCACGAAGTCTCCAATGGATGTAAGCCATATATCTGACAACTTTATGTGGAAATGCATTCAATTTTTGGCTGTCCAGCTACCTGCCACTGGCTGGTCGTCATCAAAGTGCATCCTCGACATGGGAGATGGGTCGGAACCAATTAGCAAATCAATCGCCGAGAAAGCAAGTTTGATGGAGCTTATGTTATACTCTGAAGCTTATGTCTACACATTAGCCCGGTGTGTCCCCCGATCTACCGCAAAGACATCACAAGTTCCTAGCCGTAATAAGTGGTCCATTCCACAAGATAGAACGCGTTGCACGTGCTTATGCTCAACCGGTGAATATATTTCTCCGTGGCTCACTACTCGTCCAGTCCTGATCTTTGAAGACTGTCGTTCCGCTGTCTTCTCAGACCCCTCAAACAGAAAACCGGTATTATGATATCGTTGTTGACCTACCTGACTGCGTATCTCTTGCAACAAGCGAGTACAGCGTCGGTTTCGTATGTTGCCGGCGCCAAAGCAGTTCGTGAATTTCGTTATTGTCTTCATTCTTATGGCACTGGGATTGGTACTCCCGTTTGGTTTCGATACTTACATGTCTTGTGCGGCATTTCTTCTTCCGAGGGTTATACACTGAGGGATTTTTTATGAAGTACATCACTACCATCGGCAAGGGCAAGCCGTCGTGTATTAAGTATCTGTAGTATCATCATCATTCAAAATATTCATCGTGAATGCGCCACCTTCCCGCTTCTTGCAACACGAAATGCAATATTCAGCAAATGGCCCTATAAAGTAGGCTTCGGGGAACTACTTTAGCAGTATTTGATATCCGTTTCTTCTCCAAAGGTTGTCCTGTCTTGCTCTATTACACTGACACAAAATCTGAGGATTCCGTGCGACGCAAAGTGAAGGTGAACCAGACAAAATACGGTCGTTATCTAAACAGAGTCATTTCCACGAACCAAAAGATGAGACCGTCCGACTGTGGTCTGTTCTGTTCGCCACCCGTTCGGTGAGAATGCAACATACCGACTGAACCGGCATGTTTTTATCATTGAAAAGGGTACCCCTTCGGCGACAAAGTGGGAATCCTAGTGCTTAGGAGGGAGTATGTGGCAGACAATTATATGACTGGATGTCTATAGGGCAATGGAAAGTTGCCAAGGGAATCTAGAGCTCAGTGAGCGCGAGTGTTGGTTGGGGCACCGCGAACAGGGGTGTCGATGTTTCGTTTAGCGACGTTTGAAGCCCAAGAGCCAAGGCGTGCATTGAAAGCAAGTCATTTCGAACTATGTCTCGGAGTCCAGACTACCAGTACTCGAAGACATCGTCCGAAAGGACATCGCAAATAAACTGACTCTGGAGAGCGTGACCGTCGTGCGTGGGAACGGCCTGAAAAGGCAATGCCAGCAAAGCGCAAGTTCACGCCCACTCAGTGGACCCTGGAACTGCGCAGTGCCAGGCAAGGTTGCTCTGGGTCAAATGACAACCCGATGTGTGTGGAAACTAGGCCACTTGCTGCTGGCAATAATCTTTACCTTTTCCGTCTTTGCCTACGCTGATGAAAAGCCATGTACACTTCACTCTGGGGGTAAATACTACGACCTCACCCCTCTCAAGTCAAGGTGCGCCATGCCGTCGCCTGTTAGATGCACCGCACACCCAAGTGCATCACAGTAAAGACTACCAGTTCGAGATAGATGCCGGACGGAAAATCTACCTTAATGTCTGTAAAGGTGTGGCCACCGACCCATGGAATACCGGTGTTTCTGAGGATGAGGGGGATATCGCTGGACTGATACGGCGAGACCATGGAGACTTTGCCATCGGGTGAGTCATTCGGAAATCGCATGCACTGCTAGTGTGAAGTAGTCTTGTCCAAGGATCGTGAATACAACCCTGGAGATGGTAGAGGGAGGCTTGATGCTTCGACAATCCAATGGATCGCCTTGCAAGGATATGGATAACGTCCGTGGAAGCTCTTCAATCCGTTTCATATGTGATACGTCTGTATTCGCGGCAGGTACGATGATCACGTTGCTCACTTCGATGCACCCGGGACTGATGTGGTATTATAGGTAACCCTGTCGTTATTGATACATTCCCTCCCAATTCCGAAGATGCTTGTCACTACGAGCTCGAATGGAGGACACACGTGAGTAGAATCCGGCAACTTCTTCAGGGATTACGTCCAAATCTTTCTAGTTTGCTTGCCCGACAGGGGAGCGAGGCGTCCTATCCGGACTATTCGTCTCGTGTATTATCACGTATGTCCCAAGAAATACTCTGTTTACGACGACTGAACGTCTGAATACTGCAGTGCCATGATCCTCTTCATGTTGTACATGGTCGCCAGCACACTATACAACTACTTCGTGCTCCGTTTGCGCGGCCCTCAACTCCTGCCCAAGTTCACGCTCCAGCATGCGCACGAAATTCTTGACGTATCCTATGAATTCTTCAAGTCACTGTTGTATCGGGATTTGTGGCAGAGTAGGCGGCGTCGAGATGTAAATTCTGCCTCGCATCACTGGACCTCCAGGGAGGAAGAAGAAGCCATGTTTACCGCTGACTCCCTTGAATCTGGTGGAGAAGGCGCACCCCCAGTCCGTAGTATGGACGATTCCGGAGAAGCTGGACCGCAGAGCGGCAGAGAAGGAGAAGGAGAAGGAGATAGGGTTTCTCGACTGTAGATGATGATGATGTGTTGGTTTCGTAGTCTCCATTCTACGTACCAGTTGGATTTACCCGATTGCCGATTTCCAATTCCGCGGCCCTGGTACCAGTAGTGTTTGGAGCTTGGCCTGTAATTCAATGAGCAACGATGCAACTATCTCACTTGTTCGTCTTCGCACTACCCTTCCTTGCTTCCGCCTCTTTGGACGAACAGTCCATACTCTCGTCTCCACCAAATATGCAGAGCCAGCAAAGCGGGTTGGATGAGGATTACACTCCCATGACTCGCCCACAACCGACGCTGGCCGACCTGCTCACCATAGAGCCATCAGCCAGCATTTACTATTCGTACGCCAGGGAGACCGAACTGTCGCTGGATTTCGACACTGGAGATCAGTACCTCACACTGTTGGTGCCGACGAACAGGGCTGTTATGGCACTGGCCAGGAAACCGTAAGTAGGATTTCATTTTGGCATTGGACAAACTCGGTGTACTCAGAAGTCATGGTATCGCTGTAGACATCAAGGGCCGCCTTCCACTGTACCCATCATTGAGCTTTCTGAGCAACAATTCGACGAACAATCGAAGCGTAATGTTTACCGTTGGGTCTCAGCACATATCATCCCCGTAAGATTCCGTGTGTAGTTCTGTGCTTGCGGCCGTAGAGCTAACCAACCGTCAGTCTCACATTTCTCTCTCGAGTGTCCCCGTGACATATGACACTTTATTCGAGGGCAAATCTGTTACTTTCATCCCAACCTCGAAGACTGGGCAGGGTTCCCCAAACTGGTCACGGGTCACGCTCGAAGATGGGTCTAAGATCATCAGTGTGAAAGAGGTTGGTTCCCGCTTCAGATATTGATATCATGGTTTGGTCTGACGGGATTCATAGGCGATGAATGGAGTGCTTTATCTCATCGATGGTACCGTTGATCCTTATTGAAGGCGTTGTAATGTGCTGTTTTTCAATATTGTAGTTTTTACGAGTTATGGCTAACACGGGACATGTCCTCGGTGATGTAATTCTGAGACACAAAGTTTACAGGTTCTGACTATGTACTGTGATCATGCAATCTCAACGACGAACAATAGCGTAACACATGAGCGAGCCGAAGGCAAGGAAAGGTAAAAAGAACACACCTAATTCCACTGCATGTCGGAGTCTCCTTAGGTGCCTAACCATTGATTGGGACTCTGAACTCTCGCTGGCCAGGCAGACATAGTTCCAGTTGACTGAGCAGCGCAGCGATCGGTACGATGACGACACGAGCCGACGGAACGACCCTTTCTCCAGTAGGCTGTCAATCTTAGATGCAATAATTTGGCAGCACCCGAAAGGGAACTCCTCGTCTGCATAAAAACCCCCGATCTGAATTATGGGGTGTCTTCGTGCCTCCGACCATCAATCTTCAACCGTACCCCATCTCAAAGCCTATGATCTGATTGGGCTATCTTCTAGACGCAGAGAGGAGAAATTGACTGGGTTGCATTCTTTTCAGTCGAGATAATGTTGGTCTATTCCGACTCCGTGCAATCTCTCCACTCGTAGAATGCACGTCAAAGAAGCAATACTCCCGAAGGGGGGGGGTGTCCTAAACGGGTTCGCCGACCGTTGCAAGTGACTAAGACATAGGTGGTTGGGCCGGTTCTCGCCATGGCTTTTGCAAAACGAGCAGTGACTTCATCGACTGGAGCAGGACGTAACACGCCCATGCAGCTGCGGCGTGCAAAAGGCTGATGAACAATCAAGAGTACACCCTAAGTGTTTTGCGGTCTTCCCTCAGTATGGACACGATGAAGATGAGTCAGAAGAAGAGGGAACTAGTGGGTCTATCATCCTATTTGTCTTCCTTGATAGTCAGAAAGAACCAACACAGGACGGCAAGTGGAGCTGCGGCTGACGGTCCTTTGGCAGGCTGTATTCCAGTGACAGTCATAGCTCGGGTAGCGCTTTTGGTTACTGCTGTAGTTCCTGTGCTTGACCAATATATAGGTATTGAGGGTTTTTGCGGTTGTTCGTTATCTCGTTCTTCCTGGTCTCTCACCTTGCACCCAGGCCATTTACTTGCCTCGCTGTTCTCCACGTACGCTCTGTTGCACGCTCGGTCCTCACTCGCCCGGAGGTTTCTCACTTGTGAGTTTACCGAACCCTGTGGTTGAAATTGCTCTGCTCACGTTCGAATAATGAAGAAGTGTCGTCTCCTCAGCAGTAGTGGGTCATTTTTGTTTTATACGTTATTTCCGCTGGTTCACTTGACGGTACAGCAATATGTCCACTAATTGTCCAGTAACTCCCTGTCTCTATATGGTTTCAGATGATAGTCCATGTTCAGAGCCCATCACGTGCAACGTTGTACCTGGACACTTAATGTCTGCGCATGGGATCGGGCTTTTGTCTCGGGATGCGGTGTTGCAATGTGGATGGCAAGATTGCGGAAGTGCCATCCGACGACATAACCTCGTGCGTCATATACGGGAGGTTCATTTACAACATCCAAGAGATGGTACCCATTCTTGAGAATTGCAGAGTGTGTACCGAGCGTTGTCTCTTGAGTTGTGTTTGTAGAAGTATATTGCTCCCATGTCGCTTATGTAATTGTCGAGATTTTGATCTACAAGGCACAGCTGTTCTACGAGGGAGCTCGTTACAGCGGGGGTGAGATATGAGAGACATATAGCAGTGCTACCACAACCAACCCCTTCCATTTGTTCGAATGCGTCCCGCCATCACGGCGTCCCGGAGGGCATCCAAAATGTAAGATCGGTTTAATGGCACGTCCTATTGGGGAGGGAACTCATCAGGAAATTAACACTTTACTATTTTTGACCTCTTTGTGACTTTTTTTGACTTTCTTGTGACTATTGTGACTATTTGTGACTTTTTGGGAAGGAACCTACTATCTGTACTTTTTTTTTGACCATATACAGCATTTTGAAGAATGAAAAGAGAACAGAATCTATTGAGACAACTAAGTGATGATATATCTAAGCCAAGAAGACTAGAAAATGTCTGAAAATTCAGAGATATTGAGCCATTGGTGTGATGCACACTGTCTGAGAGAAAAATCACAATATCTCTTTGGAACCTCCATCAATTTGAATGTATGTGGTATCTACTGATAGCTATGAATTAGGTAGTTTGAACAAGACCAAAATAAGCAAGAACAGTGCAGCCATGCCTGCAGGACATGGGTAATGATAGTAGATTCCTTCCCAAAAAGTCACATTAGTCACAAAAAGTCAAAAATAGTAAAGTGTTATTTTCCTGATGAATGTTCAGCATCAGCACACTTAATAAGTATACGTGGATAAAGTACGCACCAACCACAGTTTACCACTGGTCATCCCGGGGAGAGTGGTATCGTGGGTGTTATACGCGCATTCCAAAATACATACATCGTTGAGCTGCTCATACACGAACAAAAGTTTCTCAACTGAAAAGGGTGTTGATAAGTTTAATCGGAACTTTGATAGACCCGCTTCTTGTCGCCGCCTAAGGCAGTTGGCCAAATCATTGATAAAGGCCTCAAACTCCTTCTCCAGATGTCCGATGCTAGTTAGGCTTTCAAGGTGTTGCCAGTGGAAAGCCGTGCCCGGTCCCTCTGCAGAGCGGAGGACCGCGATTATGTCCTCTTTCGGGAGTACCAAATGACGCACACCAGGAAATGCCAAACACAAGGACTTCGATACGGTTTCATGTCTTTGAGACTCGTACAACGTAAAATGGTCAACGCTGCTAAACTTGCCACTAACGACCACGAAAGTGTCATGCAGAGACTGATTTGCGCTGAGTGCGTGACCTTCAAAGTGTTTGAGTCTAGGCGCCACGATGGCACGTATCAGCGCGGCTGAAACTCCACCAAGTTTGGACACAAACTTCTCTAGCAGAGGGAGTTGAATACTATTGGGAGACAATTCCCCGAAATTGATGCGACCATCAAGACACAGAGAGGTCAATCTCTGACAGGGCATGGATTCAAGAAGTAGCGCAGAGTTGATTCCGCTACGCGAAAAGAAGTCTAATTCTACGGCCAGCATCTTCACGCTAGAAGGTATCTCGCGGCCCTTCAGCATTCCAATGTCTCCAGAAATGAATATTTTTTCCATACGGGGAGCGCATTGGGACCGAAGGAATGGGGGATCCAACTTTTCTGGTTCGCAGCAGGGGAAATTCCTGATGCAAACGGACGTCAACGAAGGAAGGGACAAATGGCCCAATCTTTGCAAGACCCGGAATGTTGAGTATGCATCCAAGAATATAGTGAGGCTGCGCCAGCGTTCTGCGCAAGTAACAACGAGTTCGAGCCGTTGTACGAGCGGTTTGTCCTCAAAAGCGAAAAGAATTCCATTATGATGGATTTCGATGTCCAGCGGTGATTCAGAGCTCCGCATGATGTGGGCCTCGATGAGCGCTGTGCTCCGCGACGAGGACACTGTGATAGTAGTCCACAGACATGGCGAATGCAAGATCACATTTCTCCACCGCCGAGACACCTCTGCCAGCTGTCCTTTCCACCGCACGCAACAATTCTTGTCCTCCGTACGTGCGGCTCCAAGGATTAACTCGAAAATTCGCAAAAGGATCTCATCAGGGAGGCGATTGATAGGAGAAATGGGCAACCGTCTGATGAGTTCCTCGACTTTGTTCCTCTGCGAGCGAATGGCAGCGTGGACATCATTGAGCTCCGCGATGAGTCCTTGTTTTCGTTTCTCCAAAGTGACCAGCGCTGCGCGTGCCTCAGCAAATTCATCCATGGTCAAGCTTGGATCGCGATCGCTTCAGCAGCAGTTGAATAGTGTCTAGGCATTGGACACGTACCTCAGCTGCTGTATTGATGAATGAAGTGGGTGTTGATGTAAATAGCACTGGTGTTGCCAACCCCGGCAGTGATACTTGTCCTCTCAACACTGTATGGTAATCTGTAAGCAGAAGAAGCGGGGTTGGCACTTCGAGCGCGCTCTCACCACTGTAACTTGTGGGAGCTCACTGTACTGGACACCATTTGCGAACGCAACAGGAATGAGGACATCCTTCCGACTGCTTCGAAATGAAACTCTTGGTATGTTTCGAGCGTGAGTCATTACTTCTAGCACAAGGCGTTTACTCTAAGTGTATACTGCGACACACTTTATAGGAAGTACTGTCAGTGGCCCTTGCAGCCCTCGGCAACCTAAAATCTGGTAGCCTCAAATGCGGTCTTAAAAGAAGTTCACTGCTGCACAATGCACAATGCGCAATGGCGGTGAAAGGGAAACCACTGCCCTCTACGTAGCAGGACCTTCAAGTAGGCTGGTAGTTTGGTGACTCTGTGCTCTTGGACACTTGAACTTGTAACAGGTCGCACCCACTAACACTTTTAGGGACAAAGTCCGATGAAGCGCAGGAAGGACTGCTATTTGCCCGCATGTAACACCACTAGTGACTAATGACTATTAAAACCATGCTCGTTTGTTCTTTGCATTCGATTTGCTGTGCTGACATTCTCACCGAGGCCTCGCACGCTACTAGCGTTGTCACCTGGATCAACGAGATGGTTTATGCAAGTCATGAAATCGATGCCTTCGCTACTCTGCACACGGGTCAAACAATCATCTTGGAGGGTTTTATAATCAGGATTTGCTGGTAATCGCTTCACTGTAAGCGTGAATTAAATCCACTCTCAGCCGAGCTAGAAACACTTGCACGAAGAATATAATGGATTCTTCGTCCGGAAATTTGATGATTTATGTTGGTGCTCCTCGCTAATCTTGTCTAATGCTGTGATTTTGGAGAGTTCTCTTGCTGCGTCTTAGGATTCTTCTCAACTTGGGTTGACTTTTGTCTAGCCACAAGGTGCGTTCCCCGACATCTGAGAAATGGTCCAAAAGGACTTGCTTTTCAATGCCCGCCGTCGGCTTCAAACGCCCCAAAGCTGCGCACTGACAACCAACACTGCACTGTGGATTCCCTTGGCGGCCTTCCACTTCAGCCAGCCTCCTAGACATTCGGTCTCACCATTTGCTACCAATTTTTCTATAATCTCACTTCACAAACCTCCCTTTGTTTCTGGAAGGGTACCCTCTTCAGTGACAAAAAGATGCCAGCTCGGTTGGTATGTTACAATCTCACCAAACGGGTAGCGAACTTGTCCAGAGCGGAACTGCTGCCACTTCATCAAGTTCCGGCGTGAGATCATATTTATATGGTCGTTGAACAATGTCATGCTCTGATCCATAGTAATGACTCATTGATGACCGTCTAAGTGTCTGACTTACCTTCACTTTGCATGGCGTAGGATTCACGGGCTTTGCTACAAACTCTTTAGAGCAGCACGAGACGGGATGAATGTACACCCCTGCACAGTCGAGCTCGGACTCTACCTAGTGGGACAAAAACTTGGCCAATTTCCCTTAGTGAAGATATGGGTGTCTCAACACAGGATAGCAAGTGAGGTTGCGGCTGATGGTCCATTTGGCAAGCTGTATTCCAATGGCAGTCATAACTCGGGGTAGAGCCTTTGGTTGCTGCTGTAGTTCCTGTGCTTGACCAATATATAGGTATTGAGTGCTTCTGTGGCTGTTCATTCTCTCGCTCTTCTTGGTCTATCGTCCTGCGCGCAGGCTATTTACTTGCCTCGTCGTTCTCCACACACGTTCTGTTCCACGTTTCATACACCCTCGTCTCGGGATTTCTCCCCTATGACCACTCCCTGTGGTTGAAATTGCTTCGCTCACGTTCGAACGGTGAAAGAATGACGTCTCCTCAGTAGTAGTGTGTTGTTTTTGTTTCATGCGTTATTCCGTTGGTTCAGTTAACGATACAGCAGGATGTACACTAATTGTCCAGCAACTCACTGTCTCTAAATGGTTTCAGACGACAGTCCGTGTTCAGTGTCCATCACATGCAACACTGCTCCTGGACACCTCATGTCCACGCACGGAATTGTCTGTTGTCTCGGGATGCAGTGTTACAGTGTGGATGGCAAGGTTCCGGAAACGACATCCGACGACATAACCTTGCGCGTCATATACGGGAAGTTCATTTACAACATGTAAGAGGTGGATGATCCCATTCTTGAGAATTGCAGAATGTGGACCGAGCGTTGCCTCTTCAATTGTGTTTGTAGAATTGTAATGCTCTCATGCCGCTCATGTAATTATCGAGATTAGATCCGTGTTCAACAAAAAGCTGTACAAGGCGCAACTGTTCTACGAGACACGAGCAACATATAGCGGTGCCACCACAATCAACCCCTTCCGTTTGTTCGAATGCATCCCGCCATCACGGCGTCCCGGAGGGCATCCAAAATGTAAGGTTGGCTGAATGACACATCCTATTGGGGAGGGAATGTTCAGCATCGGCACGCTCAACAAGTATACATGGATGAGGTACGCACCAACCACGGCTTGCTACTGGTCACCCCGGAGAGAGTGATATCGTGGGTGTTATACGCGCATTCCAAAATACACAAATCATTGAGCTGCTCATACACGAATAAAAATCTTTCGACTGAAAAGGGCATTGGAAAGGTTAATCGGAGCTTTGATAGACCGGCTTCTTGTCGCCGCCTAAGGCAGTTGGCCAAATTATCGATAAAGGCCTTCTTCTCCTTCTCCTCCACCTCCTCCTCCGGATATCCGATGCTAGTTAGGCTTTCAAGGTGTTGCCAGTGGAAAACCGTGCCTGGGTCCTCTGCAGAAGGAAGAATTGCAATTGCGTCCACTCTTGAGAGTACCAAGTGACGCACACCAGGAAATGCCAAACGTAGGGACTGTGATGGGGGTTTATATCGTTGAGACCGTTGAGACCCGGCATGCAACTCCAGATGGTCAACGTTGCTAAATTTGCCACCAACGGCCACGAAACGGTCATGTAGAGACGGATATGCGCTGAGCTCGTGACATTCAAAGTGTTTGAGTCTAGGCGCCACGATGGCGCATATCAGCGCGGCTGAGACTCCACCTCTGGATACAAACTTTTCGAGCAGAGGGAGTTGGATACTATTGGGAGCCGGCTGAGACTCCACCTCTGGATACAAACTTTTCGAGCAGAGGGAGTTGGATACTATTGGGAGGCAATTCCTCGGAATTGGTGAAATTACCAAGACACAGAGAGGTCAGTCTCTGACAGGGCACGAATTCAAGAAGTAGCGCAGAGGTGATTTTCCAACGCAGAGAGGTCGATTCCACGGCCAGCGTCTTCACGCTAGAAGGTATCTCGCGGCCCTTTAGCATTCCAATGTCCCCAGAAATGAATATTTTTTCTATAAGGGGAGTGCGCTGGGGCTGAAGGAATGGGAGATCAAACTTTCCTGGTTCGCAACAAGGGAAACGTTCGATCCAAACGGATGTTAACGAAGGCAGGGACAAATGATCCAATCTTTGCAAGACCCGGAACGTTGAGGATGATACAACCGAGGATATAGTGAGGCTGCGCCAGCGTTCTGCACAAGGAACAACGAGTTCGAGCCGTCGTAGAAGCGGTCGGTCTTTGAGCACGTAAGAATTTCTCCAAGGAGAGATTTCGATGTCCAGCGGTGATTTAGAGCTCCGCATGATGTGGGCCTCGATGCGCGCTGTGTTCCACGACGGGGACACTCTGATGGTAGTCCACAGACATGGCGAATGCAAGATCACATTTCTCCACTGCCGAGACACTTCTACCAGCTGTCCTTTCCAACGCACGCAACAATTCTTGTCCTCCGTACGTGCGGTTCCAAAGATTAAGATTAACTCGAAAATTCGCAAAAGAATCTCGTCGGGGAGGCGATTGATAGGGGAAACAGGCAACCGCCTGATAAGTTCCTCGAGTTTGTTCCTCTGCGAACGAATGGCAGCGTGGACATCATTGAGCTCCGCGATGAGTCCCTGTTTTCGTTTCTCCAAAGTGACCAGCGCTGCGCGTGCCTCAGCAAATTCATCCATGGTCAAGCTTGGATCGCGATCGCTTCAGCAGCAGTTGAATAGTGTCTGAACATCGAACACATACCTTGGCTGCTCTATCGATCGACGTGATACGTGATGCCAATTCGTGCATCAGCACGTGACAGTCGGAGTGTGCGATAGGAATTTCTGTGGCTCCGACTGCTGGAACGTGAACTTGCTCGTATGAATCCTGACATGGTACTTCTAGCACTATGCGTTTACTACAAGCGGATATTGCGACACATTTTTTTCGGACTGTAAGTGGCCCTTGCAACCCCTTAGCAGCCTAAAATGCGTTCCTAAGACAAGCTCACTGTTACTCGACATACAATGCGCAATTTCGGCGAAAAGATAACCAGATATATTGCAAGACCTTCAAGCATTAGGCTTGTATGTAGTTTGATGACCCTGTGCTCTTGAACACTTGAGCTTGTCACAGGTCGCGCCTACTAACATTTATAGGAATAAGGTCCGATGAAGTGGCAGAACTGTTACTCGCCCGCATGAAACTCTAGTAACAACCGAAAC
>NW_026260999.1:0-32887 GCF_024613125.1 Pisolithus orientalis | reverse complement strand
ATAGTGAGTATATTCTGATCACCTATTTTAAATCACTCAACTATTCGCCTTACAGTAAAAGTAAAGAGTATATCTCCGACACGGATGATGAAATGACATGATCCTTCTGGGCTACCTCTTATGTCCATTTCGTTATTCGCCGCTACTTTGCATTTAACAAACCCGCCGTGTAGTGTATATGTTCATAGTTGAGTTTTTTTTTGTTATAGACACTTCGTTGTTTATGTATACCACGAGAAATCTGCGTCCGATCTTCAACTGGCTGCGCTTGCCGTAGTTCCGGATTCCGGCCTACATATTACCGCAAACCAGCTCAGTAGGTTTCGTCTAGTTGCGCCTACTTATAGGATATCTGGCACAAACCCCAGGGTAATCGATTGATCAATGTCAGATCTGAAATACTGAAATACGGGACTTTGACCTTGCGCTGTGCACCATAGCTTAACGGCAGGTTCCAAACCAGAATCGACCCGGTCTGATACCTGAGACACGCATGTGCTTGATCTTTATCCCTTAGACACCCGTCACAGATACAGCGTCTGATGCTACGGCTAAAAATGATCCACTATAACAACTGGTATGGGGATTGCATAACGGCAGGAGGGTATTCGAAGCACAAGCCTCTGTCGGTTTTGAGCGTTTCTCTATAGCTCCTGCATTGCAGTAACACCTAGCACCAACAGACACAAATGTACTTGACGATGTCCAACATTGAACTCCGAAGGTCGGACCGTCTGTCAAGCGTGCGTCCCCGCATGCGATGCCATCGAGGAGCGGATTGCAAAATTGACTGGCTCAATCTCTCGACTCGGCTCGCCGTGGGATGGTCGGACGAAACTTTCCCGGATGTGAATTATCAGTCGTGAGGCCTGGTAGTCGTTCGATAATTGATTCACGAAATGGGAATACTCACGATGGAACTTACGCAGAAAGAATATAGGGCTAAAATTATCCTGTAACAGTGGGGTCAAGTCAAACATACAATTAAGAGAAAAAACTGGAGACATACGAAGCAGTGACATTGGCCAGAGCTGTGCGGTAGACAACGACGACCGGAACGGATGCAATGAATATGCCTGAGTTCAGGGAGGTACGCAGTTAGTTTTCTGTTTGAAGCACACGGGGCCTTGGTGGGCTTACCAAACACGCTGCGAGTCAAGATCACAATCACGCGCATTTTCCTATGCATCAAGGGAATGTACTTACGGAAAATAGAAGAGCACGCTTTCTCTGACCAACGTTAGTGTCATCAGTTGTATGCTCCGAATTTCTTCCTTGATATTGGAGACCGTAAAATCCCCGAAACGATTAAACCTCAATTTCATACTCGAGTAAAGCAAGTAAAGCGTGAGTCCAAGGAAAATCGCTACAGTGAAACATGAGATCCCGGATAACTTTCGAATAAGAGGACTAACTGGCAAACCAGGATTGCTATGATCCTTTTGGCTTGTCAGTTTCATATAGTGGAATAATTGTGAGAATTCCCACCAGGCTGGGAGTATCCGCGCAGAGTTAGGAGGTCCGCTAAGCATACAACCTGGCCAAGGAATTCCGGCTGGAGGCTCGACCACCCTTCTCTCCATCCATGGGGCCACCTGTAACATATGCGATACACTCGACCTAAAATGTCGCAGGTCATTCTGTGAGGCTCACTTGTGAAGAATTCTGCAGCAAAATTGACGGACCAAATATTCAACTGGTATAAAGGGGGCAGGGGATCAAGAAGAATGTGAGTAGGACAATTCATATCTCACTGATGACCACAGATGCGAGAACGAGTTGGTGTTCTCGTAATCCGTTCGTGCCATAGAACATAGCTTGATACATGGCATTGAGACGGATCACCCGGATGACGTTGACGAGGGTCGTATACAATATTCTCCCTCCGCTAGCAACACAGTAAGCCAACGGCTGCGAAGTTGTGAATCGATGGAACTCACAAAATCAAGTAGTAGTAGTAGTAGTAGTAGTAGTAGTAGTAGTAGTAGTAGACCTTGCAACTTACCGCGTGAAATGGTTAGTAACTTCAAAATTGGTTCGTGTGAATGCATACAACTAATAATGACGTCAGTCAACAAAGACATATGAACTCGCTGATTCGCGTACAGGTACAGAAAGACCCCGGTGGTTGTTCACTGGCATTCCATTGAATAGTAGGATACAGTGAATGAAAGACACCCTACCGGCAAAAAAATCCCCTGCGCGAGTTGGACAGCAGCCAAGATAGGAACTTCCTGAGACTTACGTAAGGTAAAAAAGAGCATAGTAACGGCCAAAAAGAAAATGTGTTTGAAGTAGGACGCGACGAACTCTGCTGCGCCAAGAGATATACTCGTAGTGTCGCAGTAATATCTCCAGACAAGGGGAACCTGCAAGAAAATGCTACGTCAGGACGCGAGGATAGAGGCCAGACATAACAAACCTCTCTACCGAGATTGGTTAGGATGTCATAGACGAGGAACGCCGCACAAGATACTATATCATCGGTGACACGCGAAGTTTGAGGTCAGTGCGGGATCAAATAAGTCAGAACTTAGGGTTTCGTTTACGGGTAACATATGTAGTTGACGAGACGAATCTGACGGAGGTTGTCGTGCAAAACTTGAAGTTCCTCTTCTGCTGTTGCAGACATCGTGTATTAGAGGTGCGGTCGCCAACCAAAGGACAGTAGGTCGGTTCTGAAACTGATGTACGCTGGGCCAATGGGCATCGTCGTTTAATATATTAGAGTCCCGGGATCATATCAGTCTGCCGGCGCGCAGTTGGCGCGCAGCCACACCCACTCCTGCTTTCAAACACTGCTAACCTACACCGCCAGCCAGCGGAGCACGACCATGATTTTTGTTACTGTCATCGCACTCTACCTCATTTACCGCTTGTATCGATTTTTGCACGGGCTTCATGTCAGTTGTGCCTGGCAACCCCCCTTCACATTCACCTCACTGACACCGTGCAGAAAACCTCCTACCTTCCTGGTATAAGACCGTTGTTCGATCCAACTGTCCCTCCAGGAAACTTCATCCCAACATGCTGGTTCAACTATGGCTTTCTTTGGACCTGGGTTTTTCGCAAGACAGGCAGGCCCGTGATTCCTCCTTCATTTTCGTGCAGCTGATTCCCTCTTCAGAGCAGTTTAGACCCAATTACGAGGTACTCTCCTCTGTGCCCATATTGTCTGGCACACCGTTCTACTACCTTAGGTCTGTCGAAGTAGTCAGGCAGTTCCTTGGAAACGAAATCAAGAACCAGATCGCTAAACCCGACTCCTTCACAACCGCTCGGTTAGTCTTCCCTTCCCTCCTCAGGTAAACCCCTCTTAACGTGATGTAATGCAGTTTATGGGGCCACAGTGTAGCTTCCCAACATGGCGAGGACTGGAAACGCCACAGGCGAGCCGTTGTTCCCGCCTTCAACCAGACGATGTAAGTGTTTCGTCTCTTTCTCCTTACACTAACTCCACTATCACGTTTATACAGGTTCTCTCGTGTGGCGGAGGAAACGGTTGCTGTATACAACGACTTAGTCACATCGCAAGGATGGAGCAGTGCCACTCGCGATGTCATCGTCCACATCGATCCTCTCATTATAAGAGTATGCCCTTTCTGTTTAGTATATTGAGCGATTTGAAAGTGAAATATTTACAGTTTACCTTCGTCATTTTATCACGTTGCGGTTTTGGTATACCCATCTCTTGGAAAACCAACGAAGATGACTCAGACGATGCTATTTTTGAGAAGGCTCTTGCTACTGCGTCAGAGACATTCATCCCCCGTATTTCCATCCCAAATTGGCTTTATGCCCTGCCTATCAGAGCGTCAGTTAAATCAAATTTACATTGCCATATGTTGAAATCATGCCATGCCAGCTTACAGGAGATTGACAATGCTTGGAACACGGTCGTCATACTCATGCGCAAGTTTGCTCAGGCTCGTCGGTCTGATCTAGCCGGTTTCAACGAAGACGGTGACAGAACCAGGGACGTCTTTACCCGGCTTGTACTTGCTGCTGATGAAGTTGGGAAACATGCTCTCGATATTTCCGAAGTTGTGAGTTGCTAGGGTACTCATCACTCTGGATGGTTTTTGGAGGACTGCCACAGGCACCCAACATGCTCACGTTGCTTTTCGCCGGGCATGGTAAGGCGTTTTCGAATGCACTTTGCGAGCCCTCATGCCTATTTTCAGAGACGACGATGAGTTCACTTATCACGACGCTGATGATGCTTGCGCTTTGGCAAGACGAGCAGGAGAAAGCTCACGAGGAGATCGTCCGCGAGTTTCCTAAGGGAACACTACTTGTGCGCCGTTCCCTCCAATTTTACCGCAGCGAATGTGCTCAGTCTGACATGATATATATCGGTCCCCTAGACGACAAACGTTTGCAAAGGGCTGAAATATGTGACAGCATGTGTAATGGAATCCAATAGGTTGATTCGTACGTCTCGACTCCTTACACCTAGCCATCCTCGTTTGTTCACGCGCCTATCGTAAATGTGCTGTCATCTCGCTCACATGTTTGGTAGCGGCAACGGTGTACCTCGGCCGAGCGACGACGACAACGGAAATTCACATTACAATCAGACGCCCAAGGCCCGAGACAATTGTTATCCCAAAGGACGCGATGGTAGTCATTGATCAATTCTCCATCCGTGCGTAATAAAACAATAAATTCATCCTGTCAGTCTAGCCGGTTGGGTTTGCTGACGGGTTACACCGATACAGTTCACAACCCAATCGACTTCCCGGCACCAGACGTTTACAATCCTTCTCGTTTCTTGGATGAAGTAGACAGTGACATGCCTATGACCATCTTTGGCACTGGTCCGCGGGCATGTCTTGGCAGGAAATTTGCGATGACGGAAATGGTGTGCTTCATTGCACTTTTTCTGAGGGATTGGAAGGTGGATGTTGTACCAGAAGACCTGGTGAATGTCGAGCGTGAGGCTCTCAAGGGTTCACGAACTCAAGCCACCGGGACCAAGATGAGCGAGAAAGAGAAAAGAGAAAGGTTGCAGGAGCGACTCATGTCTGATGCGATGCTCAGAGGGACAACATTCGCGTTGGGAAAAGTGAGATTATGTGTGAGCGCAAGACACTAGCACTTGATAGAGACCATTGTTGTATTTGGTGTGTTACCTGCTGATTACCGTATTGGTGTATAATATTTTGTACAGTTCGCGGGTTGGAAAACCGCTTGCTTTACGCTCCGTATATGGCGGAAGGTCAGAAAGTTGGTGTCCAATATTCTTATATACTTGGGAGAATGGTTCACGTCTTCAGTGCTATGTTAGAGGCCGTGACTACGCAAATTGTGGCGCCAAAGAATTACACTTGTTGGCTTCCACTTTGGGAGCACTGTCGGCTCTGTATGACTTGGAGTATCGGAAAATAGTTCGATTCCTTCAGGACCGCAATGATTCCTCTCGCGACTGTCTGGTAAAGCGCCAGTTTATGCTCTCGTACATAACTGTTGACCCCACAGTAAAGGAGTGCTGGAATTGATACGGACCGAGTTGACCTTGCATAGACATGACACAGTGCAGAAGCCAATGGTCGGTGACGACTTGCCTCAAGCCACAGATTGAAGCTCTTCGATCACGCTCTTGGCGAATTGTTGATCGAGTCGCTGCTGACATTCACAGACGACCGCGATCCAACGGTCAATGGCCGTGGGACGGAAAAAAATTTCTTATCGATCCTAACTGTGGATTTTTCCCGCTTGGGCCGTAGATCCCCTTCATGGCTACACCCGACAGGCTGTGAATCATGATGGCCCGATCGACTGCGGCCATCTCAAGCTAGTAGCAATTCGAGAAGATTAAAGTGACGTATACTCACTTTTGCGTTGATGTCCCCGGTATGCGTGTGAGATGTCCCCGAACTGCAGCGGACTCGATCAACACCCAGATGTAAAGTAATGATGAAGTGTATTTGCAATTTCAAGTTCGGTGCCTACGAAATGTCTCATCAACAGATCGTCGCATGTTACGACAAAAGATGATCTATAGCGACAACTGGTATCGGGATGTGACACATAACATTAACGTAGCTTATGCACTGCAGTAGTACCTAGCACAAACAAACACAGATGTGCTTGACGGCGCCCAACCCGGCCTGAACTCTGAAGATCGAACCGTCTGTCATGCGTGCGTGCTCGCATGCGACGCCATCAGCGAGCGGGACGCAAAGTTGATCGGCTCTATCTCTCGACTCGGCGCGTCGTGGGATGGTCGGGCGAAACTTTCTCGGGTGTGAACTATCAGTCGCGAGGCCTGGTCATCATCCAATAATTGATTCATAAAGCGGGTGTACTCAGGATGGAACTTACACAGAAAGAGTAGATGGCTATAATTATCCTGTAGCAACGTGGCAAAGTCAACTATACGATCTAGACAAAAGAACTAGAGACATACGGAGCAGTGACGGTGACAATAGTCGTGCGATAGAGAGCGATGAGCGGAACGGTGGAAACCAATATTCCTAGGTTCAGGAGGTATGCGGTTAGTTCTCTATTTGAAGCACACAGCACATTCGTAGGCTTACCAAACATACTGCGAGTCAAGGTCACAATCACCGTCACTCTCTCCTATGAACCAAGGTAATGTAGAGAGCTACACTTACGGGAAATAGAAAAGCACGCTATCTCTGACCAAAGTTAGCGTTATTGGCTGAACGTTCCGGATTTCTTCCTTAATATTGGAGATCGTGAAATCCCTGAAATGTTTGAGCCTCATTCTCATACTCGAGCGGAGCAGGTGGAGCATGAGTCCAAGGAAAATCGCTACAGTAAAACATGAGATCCCTGATAAATTTTGAATAGGAGGACCAACTGGCGACAAGAATTGCCATGATACTTTTGCTTTGTCAGCTGTCTATAGTGGCATAATGGTGAGGAATTCCTACCAGGCCGGGAGTGACAACGCAGGGTTTGCATCTTCGCTAAGCATGCAACCTTGCCAGGGAATTCCGGCTGGAGGCTCAACCACCCTTTTCTCCATCCATGTGGCCAGTATAGCGCATACGATGAATTCGATCTAAAAACGTTTGCAGATTACCTCATGAGGACCATACATAAAGTTTTTTGCTGCAAGATTAACGGACCAAAATTTGAACTGGTTTAAAGATGGTGAAGGATCAAAGTAGGCATGTGTAGGACAAATAATAACTCACTGATGACCACAGAGGCAAGAAAACCTTGGTGTTTTCGTAATCCCGTCGTGCCATGAAAGATTTGATACATAGCATTAAGACGGATCACCAGGATAATGTTGACGAGCGCCGAGTACAGTACTTCTCCTCCACTAGTAACAAAGTAAGCCAGTGAGTGCAAAGTTGTGCATGGGAACTCACAAAGTGAGAAAGTAGTAGTAAACTTTGCAGCTTGCCGTGTGAAACTGGTTAGTATCTGCGAAACTGGTTCATGTGAGTACATACAACTAAAGATAGTGTCAGTCAACGAAGAAATATGAGCTGATTCGCATACAGGTACTGAGAGGCCCTGGCAGTTGTTCACTAGCATTCCATTGAATAGTGAGATAGTGAGATACAGTGCAAGAAAGACGATGGACACTGTACCAGTAAAAAATCCCCTGTACAAGTTGCTGTGACAGAACTACAGCTAGGATAGAAATGAAACTTACACAAGGTAAAGAGGAGCATAGTAACGGCCAAAAATAAAAAGTGTTTGAACAAGCATGCGACGAGCTCTGCCACGCCAAGACAGGTGCTCCTCTTCAGTGTTACGGTAATATCTCCAGATAAAGGGAATCTGCAAGATAATGCTGCGTCAGGACGCAAGCGGTGTCGATGAATGGAACACAGTGCAGCAGACCTCTCTGTCGAGGTTGGTTAGGATGTCGTAGACGAGGAATGCCGTACAAGATACTGTCACGGGTTCAGGGTAAGTGTGGGATCAAATGAGTAGCGGTGGATTTCATTTACATGTAACGTAGTTGACGAGACGAATCTGTTGGAGGTTGTCGTACAAGGTTTGAAGTTCGTCTTCTACTGAGGTGGACATGATGGACCTGCAGATGAAGATGCAGCTGACCACGGGATGAATCGATGGAATTTAGGACACTTCGGCCATCATATGCATCGCCGGATTGCTATACTCCTCTTTCGCGTTACAGTAACATCTCTAGATAAGGGGAATCTGCAAGGAAATGCTACCTCAGAAACACATGCTAGAGATGTCAAGTATTGAGGTACAATGTTACAGACTTCTCTGTCGAGGTTGGCTAGGATGTCATGGGTGAAGAACGCCGTACGAGATACTATCGCAGAGTGTGAAGCGAGTGCGGGATCAGATAAGCGGTGAGGTGCGGCTGACCTATGGATTTTAATAGATGAAACTTGTAACACTTCTTGGATG
This sequence comes from Pisolithus orientalis, assembly GCF_024613125.1. Taxonomy (NCBI): domain Eukaryota; kingdom Fungi; phylum Basidiomycota; class Agaricomycetes; order Boletales; family Pisolithaceae; genus Pisolithus; species Pisolithus orientalis. Next base: position 24,514 of record NW_026260999.1, on the reverse strand, counting down.
CCAGGTCAGCGGTATTCGGCCATTATATGCATCGTGATTGCAATATCATTGGTACCGCCTTTGGACAGGCCATACTTAACTATGGGCGCACATTCGCACCCACTCCTGCTATTAAACACTGGCGATTGCACCGCCGGCCGTAAAACATGATTTCATCGCACTCGGCCTCACCCTCCGCTTGTATCAATTCTTGCATGGGCATCATGTCAGTCCAAGCTCGCAAACCCCCCATCAAATTCATCTCACTGACTGCAAACAGAAAATCACCTGCCTTCCTGGTATAAGACCATTGTTTGATCCAACCTGCATCTCCACGGTGTCCTCATTCATTGTCGTTGTGTGCTTTAGCGGTCTAGAAACAAAAATGAAGGATGTGTGACGATAGTTCTGATGTCGAGCTTCCCTCTGAAACATTTCACTTTTCATTTGCATCAAAGGGGCACAGACTGACCTAAATTCGATCCTCGATTGGCGCGTGTTCCACGATCCTACGGTAGACATCGATGAGCAGTGACTAAGAGACCACTGGCATCACCATTGCCAAGAGTCCGTTTACTGGACCGCGTGGTCCCTTCCCCTATGCGCACATGTACGATGATGTACCTACCGCTTCCGTGACGGCAGCCGTCGTGTGCCGTCGTGTCCATCCTGATAGATACTCCCAAATAGGGAGGGAGGCACCGACGTTAGTGTAAGAATTGGTAGGGTGAGGTTTCCTATACAAAACAAGGCTGGTCGGAGATCAAGAGAAGCTCTAAACAGAGAACTTACATATTAGGAGCGGCCTAAGTACCGCATTCCTAGACCAACGCGTCGTCAATGATGAGTTGATCGATGACAAGCTATGACGGACGCCCTGAGAGATATAATATAATTTACGACACCATAGCTTTCAGCTTCAGCCTCGAACAAAGTTGCCCCAGTAATTGCAACTCCAAGTTCGGCGCCGACGAAATGCCTCATCAACAGATTGCCACATATTACAACAGAAGATGATCTACAGCGACAACTGGTACCGGGATGCAAGGCATAACAACACTGTAGCTCGCGCAGTAGCGCCCAACACAAACAGCTAGCTTGACGGTACCCAACGCTGAAGGTCGAACGACTGTCACACATGCGTCCCCGCCTGCGATGCCATCAACGAGCCGGACGCAAAGCTGATTGGCCCAAACTCGAGAGTCGACGTGTCGTGGGATGCTCGGGACGCTCGGGCGAAACTTTCTCGGGTGTGAATTATTAGTCGCGAGGCCTGGTCATCATTCAACAATTAATCCATGAAATGGGCATATTCAGAACGGAACTTACGCAGAAGGAGTACAGGGCTATAATTATCCTGTAGCAACGTGACGAAGTCAAGCATACGAGTAAGAGAATAAACTAGAGACATACGGAGCAGTGACATTGGCAATAGTCGAGCGGTAGAGAGTGATGAGAGGAGCGGTGGAAACCAATATCCCTAGGTTCAGTAGGCATACAGTTAGTTCTCTATCTGAAGCACACGACGCTTTCGTGGGCTTACCAAACATGCTGCGAGTCAAGGTCACAATCTTTCCCGATGCATCAAGGGAATGTAGAGACTACACTTACGGGAAATAGAACAGCACACTATCTCTGACCAACGTTCGCGTCATTGGCTGGATGTTCCGAATTTCTTCCTTGATATTGGAGATCGTGAAATCTCCGACATCTTTAAACCTTGATTTCATACTCGAGTAGAGCAGGCGGAGTGTGAGTCCAAGGAAAATTGCTACAGTAAAATATAAGATCCTTGATAGCTTTTGAATAGAAGGACCAACTGGCAACCAGAATTGCTGTGATGCTTTTGGTTCGTTAGTTGTATGTGGTGGTATAATGGTGAAGAGTTCCTACCAGGCCGGGAGTGACAGCGCAGCATTTGCTTCTTCGCTAAGCATGCAACCTTGCCAAGGAATTCCGGCTGGAGGCTCTATCACCCTTTTCTCCATCCATGCAGCCAGTATAGCACATACGGTAATCTCGATCTAAAAAGGTTGCGAATTACTGTGAGGACCACAAGTGAAGATTTCTGATGCAAGATTTACGAACCATAAATTCAACTGGTTAAAAGAACGTGGAAGATCAAGATGCGCATGGGTAGGACAAATCATAGCTCACTGATGACTACAGAGGCAAGAAAAACTTGGTGTTTTCGTAATCCCGTCGTGCCATGAAAGATTTGGTACATCGCATTAAGACGGATCACCAGGATAACGTTGACGAGCGTTGAGTACAGTACTTCCCCTCCACTAGTAATAGAATAAGCCAATGAGTGCAAAGTTGTGCATGGGAGCTCACAGAGCGAAGATGTAGTAGTAAACCTTGCAGCTTTCGGTGTGAAATGGTTAGTATCTACAAATCCGCCCCATATGAATGCGTACAACTGATAATAACTTCAGTCAACGAAGAAATATGAACTCGTTGATTCACATACAGGTACAGAGAAGCCCTGGTGACTGTTCACTGGTATTCCGTTGAGTATGAGGACACAGCGCGAGAAAGACGGTGGACACCGTACCAGCAAAAAAGCCCCTGCGTAAGTTGTTATGACAGGAAAATGGCTGGGAGAGGAATGAGACTTACACAAGGTAAAGAGGAGCATAGTAACGGCCAAAAATAAAAAGTGTTTGAACAAGCATGCGGCGAGCTCTGCCACGCCAAGACAAGTGCTCCTCTTTAGCGTTGTGGTAATACAACCAGATAAGGGGAATCTACAAGAAAATGCTGCGTCAGGATGCAAGTGTTGCCAAATATTGAGGCGCAATGTAGCACACCTCTCTATCGAGGTTGGTTAGGATGTCATAGACGAGGAATGCCACACAAGATACTATCGCGGAGTCCAGGGTAAGTGCTTGTAAGTGTGGGATCAAATGAGTAGCAGTGGATTTCATTTACTCGTAACATAGTTGAGGAGACGAATCTGTTGGAGGTTGTCGTACAAGGTTTGAAGCTCGGCTTCTACTGTGGACATGATGGACCTGCAGGTGGAGGTGCAGCTGACCACGGGATGAATCGATGGAACCTATAATGCATCTTCGAAATCGGGCCAGGCAAGCACGGCAGTATTTAACCTTCGGCCATCATATGCATCACCGGATTGCATACATAATCAATGGTATCGCCTTTTACAACATAGATATGGGCACATGACAGTCACACCCGCTCCCCACTCTTCGCTGTTCATGTGAAGGGTAGATACTAGTACCGTAGCGTGTAGATACGGACCAGCACAATGATTCGATTTGTATCATTGTGGTCCACATCAAGCGCACCCTACGTACTTAGTTAACCGAGATCGTGCACTAAGTATCAGGATGCAAGTCGTCGAGCTTGATTATTACTTGTTATCGACGAGGCTATGCGACGCACAGCCTAGTACGTACGGAACTGATGGCAGTCTTCCGAGGAACATGCTCGGTTATGGTATAGTACATATGTAGTCCTGAAAGTTTGCAGTGGCTCGTCATTCATTAACATTGTTGTGCTGAAACAAATCTTGTTGACGGAAATGGGGAATAAAAGGGAGCAAAGCAAGTCTCGATACACTTACCAAGGCACCTAATACTCACCCCGAACCCAATTCTTGACGTGCTTCACAATCTCACGGCAGATAAAAGGCTCCAGCGGAAGGTATTCTTGGATTTGAAATTCCATTGCCGGAGTCGGATTTGCTGCCGTGCGGTCGCTTCCCTCTTGCGAAATATCATTCGCACTTCCCGTGATGGCCTGATGTCCGCTGCGGCGCCCATATTCCAAAGTGGAAACTTTCCGAAGAAGAATGTCTTGGGTGTTGCACGTGTTAGTGGCTACCTATAGGTGCGCATGCTGACTTGGTGTAGTGCGAAACTTGAAGCTACTCTGAGACGGTCCAAGCAGGAGAATAGGGTACTTACATAACGAGTACTGAGCAAAGTTGCGAGGATTTGGACGACGGGCCGGAATGGACCACGATGTGTGCCCAAAAGGATCCCCAGCCTTCGTGTTATCGATCCGAACACGTAAGCGCCGTCCCATCGATTGGAGATCGAGTCGGTCACGGAAGCGAAAAGGTCGTTTCGACTACATATAAGTACCATCTAACGTTCCCGATGGTATGGACCTAACTGGGAACCCACATCAGTCGCTGGTTCGTAATCCAAGCAGTTGACCCAGCAGTTTCCCTCCTTGAAAATCGAAACGAACCTGTATCTCGCTATCATTACTTCCAGTGGTTCTGGTTGTCGTAATCAGGGAGTTGGAAGCCCTCCGGGCGCTCCTGGACGCACGGAGAGAAAACACGTGATATATTTTTTCTGGGAATTTCAGCAACATATTGTTAAAGTAATATCGGGCACTTGTACTTCTATAGAGGGAGTGTTAGTTGATGAGGGTTTGTTTATGAAAGTGACAGCAATTGTTTGTGGAAGATGGGTTCAGTTGGAGCAGTCTGCAAAAGTGTGTATTGAAAGTAATACAGAACATCAATGTTTATAGGAGTGGGAGAATGTCTAGGCAAGTGTTGGCACAAATGTCTATAAAAGTGTGTTGGAGAACAGTGTAGGATAAGGAAAAAATGGTCTGTGATCAGTCTAATATTCCACAAGGCTAATTACACAGGGTGGAAGGTGACATGACTGCTGGATGGTATGGGAGATTGTTATACATCTGTATATGGGCAGAGAAGAGTGTACGAGCAGTCTTCAATATGATGTGGAGGATGAGTGGGACACATAATGAAGTAGAGTCACAAGCCAGGCCACCGAGCGTCCAAATGGCTTCGACGACACCCAAGCGGTAGAATATGGCAATGGGCTGTGGGCAACGATGACGAACTGTTGTGAAGTCGAGAGATAACCAACCACGATCATTTAGGCCTTAGAGATCAGATCTCTCCAAGCAAAGCCTGGGAGGGGATGGTTTCTTCACAGGAAATGAAGCTGTTCCACAAACACACAGACTGAGCTAGTGCAGCATACCTGACCCATCACTGAAATCATTCTGCATGGTATCACACTCAAAAGTTTACTCTCGTCATACAAACTCATAACTGATGGTACCATCATATTCGTTGCCAACTCCAGCAATGTCAATATACAAGCAGCACATACCACTGCCCATGACATGTGCACGTATGACTATGTGTTTCCAAGTACACCAGCATGCAAAACTGTTGGCTCCTGGTTAACCATAGGCAGATGCAAATAGTGTATTCTATAATTGAGAATGCAGTTAAAAAGGGAATTCTGTCTGGTGGTTACAATGGACTCTGCTCACCAAATTTTGGTTGTTGCTGGTTGTCATCGCTGGTTGAAGTAGAATACAAGGTTTGCTCTGTGACATTGGATGGGTGAGCTCGGCAAATAATATGTTTCAATGTAGCTGAGCTGTAGGTTGAAGAATAGTTGGCCCACAGATTATTATGCCACTGCCTCAGGTTGTAATGCATGAATTCATTGTCTATTCACTCATTTGGCTGCTGCTACAGATCACATATGAATGCATTATGGTATGAGGACCACGTGTCACATGACAAGCTGACAAACAGTGACAACTCTCAACTGGACATCATGCTGAGCAGAGTACATGCTGGGGAGGAGATCGAGGATGCACTCTCCAACAGCTGTGATCACACATGTGGAGTTGGATGCTCAAACATTGGGTGATGTATAATGAAAGTGGGTGTAATGCTCAATGTAGACAATGTCCTTTAATCATATGGTACTAAAATGTATGGAGTGTTGTGCTATGGACAACAGGAGATTGAACGGGGTACAGTACAGATGTAAACCATCAAACCATTTCTTGAAGGAGATCCTCAGCAGCCCCAAGACCAGCTGAAGTGATGGGCCCAGTGAAAAACCTGTCATCTGTGTGCACATCTTCCATGAATGGGTTGTGAATGACATGGACCTTGTAGTGATCTTTGTCCTTGGCAATTGTTTCTGAGATGTAGCTAGAGCATAGGCAGGTGTTAGCATGACTGCTGTGTGTATGATGGCTTGTATTCTCACCTGTTCCAGTTGGGTGTGGTCCATGAATTGCCCCATTGCTTTCTGCATGCATCAAACCATTTTTCCACTTGTGATCAGAAATCCTCTCCCCTGGGGACACAGCCACCATGCTTTCACTTTTTCCTTTGAGGCTCTTGGGCAGAGTGGTGCTGTGAGCCTGAGTCATCTTCCATTGGTGGTGAATCGTCCTCAACATCTTCCTCACAGTCAAGGAGCTCAGGATTTTCATAAGCAAAATGGCACTAACACACAAAATTAATACAAAAATTGTAATTGGGATGTACCACTTACAAGTATAGCAAGTCGAGCAGTGCATGCTGGTGTGAGGCCCGAAGTGGGGCCACCAATTTTGTACTGCTGTGCACTTTCAAACACAAAATCAGAGAGTGTGCATGTTCCATCTCCAATGACATTATCTCGCAGCTATGACAAATGAATCAATCAGGATGGAGTTGGAAACAGAAAATGAGACATACCAGCTCTTGGAATGAATTATGAATGCTTGAGCATCACTGCTTGATATATGCCATTAGGATTTTCTCTCGTGCTGGGTGTTACACTTCTGTCAGGGGTCCTTCCTTTTTCGACTTCTCGTGGTCACATGCATCATGTGCCTCGTCGTGTCCCTCGTAATTGTTGCCATTCTAGGGGCTCAGATGCTCCAGGGAATGTTCGGATCTCCATCTGTCAAGGTATTTCCAATACCTGTTGAGACCACATTGCCACTGTGATCTGGTATTCCACCACCCTCTCTGATGGACAACTTGTTCATTTCTTGTTCTGATGACTTGCCTTTGACTTGTTTATGTTGCTTACATGTTGTACTATAGCTCCAGTGTCAGGCTCCTTGCTGCGCATTTGATTGTGCCAGCCAGTACAGCCTTTGTTGTCCCCCCTACCCCATCATTGACACCATATGACTCCTACTTATTTCATTGACGAGATTGTTGACTGCTGCAGATATGCATCGCAATGTGTCACTCGCAACTGTTACGGTACTCGTACTTAGGGGTATATAATCCTACATACTTCGTCCTGTATTGGCAGTTTTTCAATAGCTTGCAACTGAGCTTCATCCCTTCGCTCTTGTCCTCATTCTCTCTCCACATGAACAACCTTAGGGACTTGCCAGTAGACAGAACCTCTGTCGGACAACTGTGATAACTCAGCCATAGGGGTTACGACAAGTTCAGCCCATAGACTCCCACCTTGTGCACTTCATGCCTGTTCCATTTGAAGAAGTCACCATGCTTGGGCATAACAAAATTGAAAAACTCAATGCAGCTTTTGGGACTCATCGACCTCTTCGCGAAAGTCTACTTGTCCCTGGTTACTGAACTTCAACAAACCAACTACTATCATTCAAGACTCATTGGTTTCCCTCAGTGCAAAAACTAACTTGCCTTTCTCCTCCTACTTCTCGACTTGGAAAACAAGTTGATAACAAAATTGAGAAGCACCCTTCTACCCTTAATCAGATCCACCACTCTACAGGCAGCCACTAGGCTTTAATAGATCGCCTCCCTAGAGCCCGTGTTTGTGCCTCCCTATGTGTAAAGCCACTCGCACACCATCTTCCCTACACTGACAGGTTTCCTTTGAGAAATAAATCCTCCCTCAGCCTTCGTTATCACTTTGCATTAAAGTGTCTAACCCACAGAAGTCGAGACCACCTGTCCCTCCTCACACAAATCTGCTAGGACTTGGTAGGAATCCTCCACTACCTCCTATCCCTCTAGGAAGATTAGGACCCTCAGCTACTGCCTCTAACCCCTGTTTATCTTATCTATCCCGTTTCAGGGATTTGGAAGTCATGCTTAGTTCAGAAGAAGAAGACGATCAGAAGTCTGATACTTCTTTTGAATCAGTCCTCAGAGAAGAACAAGAAGCATGCAAATCACCCATTATGTCTATGACAGTTGGTCATGGAGAGTCACCCCCAGAAATGCCGATGAAGGTATATTCTGATGAGGAGGTGCAGAAGAAGTTGGAAGAACAACATCGCTTGTTAGCAGAAGACTGGTGCAAGATTGCTGGTGGCCAAAGCAGCGACCCATTTCCAACAGGAACACCTACTGACTCAGCATTGTGAGCTTGGTATGCCAGGAACTTCAGAAAGGTAATTCCCCCAGAGGACCCCATTGGAGGGTTCAGTAAGGGTAAGGCCCCAGCCGATCCTGACGACTCGTACAATTGCTGCCCACCCAATGGAGGAAGGGAGTTTAATGTCGGACATCCCGGAGAATATGATGGAAGCCACAATGAGCTTCAGACCTGGGTGACGCAGGTCAAAGGTTATTTGAACCTGAACAAGCATGTATACAACACAGAAGCCCTCAAGATTTCGTTTGCGCTCACGTATATGATGAAAGGTGCAGTGGTTTCCTTCGCTGAAAACTATCAAAACAAGAATAAGCTTTTAGACGGAACTATTTACTACACCAACACTTTCCAGAAGTTCGTGGAACATCTCAAAGCCACTTTCGAATCCGGTGACCAAACCGCTCTCACAATTTTATGCCTATCTGACATCACTCAAGGCAAACGAGATCTTGAAGCTTACATCGTGGAGTTTATGGGGCTTGTAAACAAGGCTCAACTCAAAGAAGAATCACGTGAAGCAGGGATCTTCTTCGGAAAAGGATTGAATAAAGAGTATTGTGATTGGGTTCTTAATTCAGGATGCACCCCTTCCACGGTCATTGAGTGGATACAGTGCATGGGAGAAGCAAGAACCACCATCGTGACGAAACATATCCTAGAAGGGAAGGAATCTCAGTATGAAAGAAAGTTCATTCATTACTGCGGAGGTTCCTGAGATCCTGATGTGATGGACGTCGACAAATGCAAATGGAACGTTAGACATTCAAACTCCGATGTTACTTGTTTCGAATGTGGAGCAAAGGGTCACTACAAATGTGACTGCAAATCCCCTAAGAGCAAGAACCTTCCCGGTATAAGGGTCATGTTGTCCCCCGACGGAACAAAGACCACTTATATGGGAGATTGGTTGGCAACAGCCGAAGAGAGAAAGGCTCATGGGGTGGATTTTTAGAAGGGACCACCGAAGCTCCTAAGGAGGGTCCCATTTCAATTTTGTCTTCTAAATGTACTATAGGTGATGAATCAAATATGCATATTGGATCGCCACTGGGAAGAGTAGTATTGCTGGACTATGGAGCAACAATAATGGCCTGTGTCGACTCAGGTGCCGAGGTTTTGCTCATCTCGGAGCGAATCATACAATGACTTTGGATACCAATGTATCGCATCAAGTCCAAGTTCAAGACCACTTCCTTCACTGGAAAGGATGTTGAATGGGTCACACAAAAGGTTTCCATTCAGGTTATTGTCAAGAACCGCATCATCCGCATCAAGTGCTACGTCAGCCCGTTGGTCGGAAAGGAGCACATTCTTTTAGGAATGCCTTTCCTATGGGAGTTCAAGCCAAGAATGAACTGGGAGACTAGTAAGATATCCTGCTGGGATGACGGTTTTGTACCCACTAGGGAAACCGACATATACATCAAAGACCAGGTTCCATCCTATGAAGGATATGCAGTAAAATTCAATGAAGATGGTTCTGTAAAGGAACCGGTAAGTAGTGTTAACAAAACTACTTTGTCCACAGAACTCGAGGCTGCCTTATCCTTGACTAAGGAGGAAGTTAAACTTCTGAAGGAGTATCAAGAATTTGCCAAGGTATTTTCAGAAGAAGATATCCCATTGCTGGTCCATCGACCAGGATTGGACCATGAAATCCGTCTTAAAGAAGACTTCAAGCCTAAAAAGGCTACAGTATATCCTATGTCCCCTGATGAACTAAAGGTCCTAGACGAATTCCTTGACGAAAACCTCAAATGTAAAAAGATTTGACTATCAACATCGCCACAAGTGGCACCAGTGTTCTTCATAGCAAAGAAGGATGGGAAAAAGCGGTTGATTCAAGACTACTGCTATCTTAACTCATTCACCATTCAGGATGCTCACCCTTTGCCAAATGCGCAGGCTTTGTTTGATGAATTAGTTGAATTGAAATATTATGCCAAATTTGACATATGATGGGGATTCACTAACCTTCATGTAAAAGAAGGAGATGAGTGGAAAGGGGCATTTATCATGCCCAGAGGACTGTTTGAACCAACAGTAATGTTCTTCGGTCAGTGTAATTCACCACCTTCTTTTCAAAGGTATATGGACCAAACCTTCAAATCTCAAAGAGGAAAACAAGTTGGGTATATGGATGATGTAGCAATCCATGCCAAGACAAAGGAAGAACTTCGGGTTCACATCCGTGAATTCCTGAAGATCTGCAAAAAAGAAGGTCTATGCCTCAAGATCAGCAAATGTGTCTTCGAGGCCAAAGAAATAGAATTCCTAGGAATGATCATAGGCAGAGGGTGTATGGAGACTTTGCTGATGAAGACCGATGCCATCAGCACTTGGGAAGCCCCTGACACTCTTATGGGACTTCGTCGCTTCTTGGGTTTCTGTAACTTCTATTGCAAGTTCATCCCTTCCTTTTCAAGTATCACTCGCCCTCTTCACGACCTAACGAAGAAAGGAGTATCTTATCAGTGGACCTCCAAACACAATGCCACGTTCAAAAAGCTGAAGTCTTTGTTATGCTCAGCTCCAGTCCTCACCATCCTGGATTTCTCAAAACCCTTTGCATTGTTCACTGATGCTTCCAAACTTGGGACTGGTGCAGTCCTCGCTCAGTGAGGTTCTGATAATGAGTGGCACCCCTGCTCCTATCTTTCGCAATCCCTCGTTGGCGCTGAACAGCGTTACCAGGTTTATGACCTGGAAATGCTTGCCGTTATTCATGCTCTCAAGGCTTTCCACCTGTATCTCTTATCCCCTGTCAAACCGACTGTGGTTTTTACTGACCACAAAAATCTCGAGTACTATCGAGAACCCCAACAACTTATGCCCCATCAGGCTTGTTGGGCTGCAACTGTGCAATCCTATCCCATTTGTTTTTCTTGGCAGGCTGGTTGCCTCCAAGTCCCCACTGACACTCTTTCCCACAAGAGCGAAGCTGCAGAGCCTGCCCCAGTGGCCACGGTCCTTCCCCAGACCTTTGGCTTTCAGAGGGGGTGGGTCCCCAAATTTGCCTTGTTTCACCTTCCTTTTCTATCACAAAATTACAAAAACAGCTAAAAATTAACTGGCTTTCTCGCATTGGCCATCTCCCAACCCGACTCTCACATACAAAGTCAAACTCCAAGCCGTATTCCCGCCCAGCTGAGGAAACATCAAAAGGGAAAAGGCTACCTAATGCTCGCCCTCATGAGGAAATCAACAAAGGAGCTAGAGGAGTTTACACAATATCCATGGACCTGTATGAGTGCATCAAGAACAACATGTCAAAGGTCTTGACAGGTCCAGAACCATGGGAGAACATAGCCATAGCAGAGGATGGAACAAAAAGGTTTGGAACCACGCATTTATACATTCCCCCCGAGCATCGGCAACATTGTATGAGGATGTATCACGATCACGAGTCCTCAGGACACCCAGGTCAAAAGGCAATGTTCACCAAGATGAGAAAGGAAGTATGGTGGGAAGGTATGGGAAAAGACATTAAAGCTTACATCACAGGATGCCTGGTCTGCCAGATGACCAAGGTGGTAACGCATCCACCAACCCCACCAATTACCCCACACGAAACTCCCAAAACTGCATTCCCGTTCCAACAAATATCTATGGATCTTATCACTGATCTCCCAGTCTCGGGAGAACCTTCTTATGACTCTATTCTCACAGTTGTCAATCAGGGCCTAACAAAGGCTGCCCTGTTTGTTCCATGTCATAAAACTATTGACTCCGTCGGACTAGCCCAACTCTTCCATCAATTCATATATGCTCGATTTGGGCTCCCAGAGTCAGTTATCTCAGATTGCAGACCCCAGTTTGCATCATCGTTCACCAAGGAGCTCTACAAGGCAATAGGGGTCAAAACCAAGTTGTCTTCGGGATATCACCCTCAAACTAATGGAGAAAGTGAATGTGTCAATCAAGAAGTGGAAGGATATCTTCAACTCTACTGCTCTGAGTTCCCAAACTCGTGGGCTTCGAAACTTCCCTCTGCCGAGTTTGCCCACAACGCCTGAATACATTCCGTGCATCAAATGACTCCCTTTTCCCTTCTCCTTGGCTATGATCCATCCCCCTATCCAGAGGTCCGGCTCACCCCAGTACCTTCCATTGACGAAAGGCTGGAATGGCTGGCCTCAAGTCGAGACGTTGCCATACTTGCACATAAGAAGGCACAAGACCTGATGTGTTTGCACTCAAAAGGGTCTTATATTGCCCCTAAAGAAGGAGATCTGGTACTCCTGGATACCAGTCATCTATGCATCAAAAACCAGTGTGACAAGATTGCACCCTGACGTCTCGGACCATTCAAAGTGACTCACGTCATGTCACTGGTCGCCTTCCAGTTGGATCTCCCATCAACATGGAAAGTACACCCTGTGTTCCACGCCTCTTGGATCTTCCCATTTATTGAAAATAAGACATATGGTGCTGTGCCTGCAGCACCACTACCTGAATTAGTGGATGATGAGGTGGAATGGGAGGTCAAATCTATCTTTAATCATAAAACTGATGGTTGCAGGGGAAAGTGCAGGTATTTGGTCAAGTGGAAGGGATTCCCCCATTCGTCCAATATGTGGGAACCTGAGGAAAACATAAAAGAGCATGCCTCAGAAGCACTCAACCAATACAAACTTGCTCGACACCTGCAGAATTAAATGGACTCCCCTCGCTCCATCAACACCAAAAACAACTATGCAGACCTCCCCCTCGCCTCAGAATCTGTTCACAACACCTATGACAACAATGGGCTTGTTCCCCCCATCACTGTCTATGCCCCAACCTCACCTCCAACATCCCCCACCAGCTTTCATGTCTCCAGGTTCTCCTCGCCCGTCTCCCAATGTCATCCACTATCGCCCCCTGTTGCCAGGGCTCGAGGGCCACATCCACTCATGGGGTTCTCGGTCAGACATGTCCCAGCCCCCAAGGCCAGAGTCCCCCTCAGCAAGGACAGTAACCGCAAGGGAAAGGGTAAGGCATGACCTGGCAATGACCCCGATAGTCCAGCAGCCCCCTCCGGTAGTACCTATGCTACCGAATCTCCCCACCTACGCACCGCCTTTACCACCTACTCCGACGGCACTCAATGTGCAGCCCTTGACCTCCTCGCAACCGCTGCCTCTGCCAGGCTTGACCAGCAAAGATTACCAGTCTCAGCAGCTGACTACCTGGACATTGTTAGGGCACTTGACGTCTTCCACAATGGGGATGACATTGACGGGTGCTCACCAGAACAGGTTGCATATTTTGGGCTGTTGTCTGAAATCTACAGAGCATCAGACATGATTAATGGATTGGTATCTAAGGTCTGAACTCGGAAACTTGCTGGGACTGTGCCTCTCTCTGAGGTTGTCATGATCGACATGTTGGAGAAGGCTTCAGCAGATCTTACCAAAGCCATTACTGGGGGTGCGTATCATCACTTATGGCAGCAGCAGATAGGAGAGTTTCTGGCTCCACCCACTTCTCATCTTCTTGATCACATCAAGCCAAAGCAAGAGGAACCATCGGCATCAGCTGTTAAATTAAAAGAAGATATTTCGGATCAGGAGAAAGAGAAGCAGTGGCGTGCTGTTGAGTTAGGGTTCATCGACTCAGGAGACCTGTTTAAAGAGGTTGGTGCTCGACTTGGTACCAGGACTCATAACTCCACTTGGGAGGTCTTACTGCAGGATGCTTCGTGGGCTGGAATTCATAAAAGTTACCATAATGCTGTCCACTCTGCCAACCCTCTCCCTGCAGCTCCCTTCGTCCCTGTACCTCTTGATCAACTTTGGTTCTATCTCGGAGGCCAGTCTCCAGTCCCATGTGACCATGTCCTCTATCAACATGCCTGTTACCAATGCCGTTACTTGGGACATTGGTCATGCTGCAACAGACGTGGTTCCTGTTTTACTCTGGCCATCAAGGAACTGCCATCTCCATCACCTACAACAACCTCTTCCCCCATTGCCTCTTGCACATGTTCCCATGTGTATACTACTCGCCAACCCCTATCTGTTCATCCAGCCAACGCAACTTCCGGCCCGTCCTCAAGGGTCTGAGGACCTTAGAGGGAGGGTGATGTTATGCTTCCGTCAGGGGTCCTTCCTTTTTCAACTTCTCATGGTCACGTGCATCATGTGCCTCGTCACGTCCCTCATAATTGTCGCCATTCTAGGGGCTCGGATGCTCCAGGGAATGTTCAGATCTCCATCTGTCAAGGTATTTCCAATACCTGTTGAGACCACATTGCCACTGTGATCTGGTATTCCACCACCCTCTCTGATGGACAACTTGTTCATTTCTTGTTCTGATGACTCGCCTTTGACTCATTTATGTTGCTTACATGTTGTACTATAGCTCCAGTGTCAGGCTCCTCGCTGCACATTTGATTGCACCAGCCAGTACAGCCTTCGTTGTCCCCCCTACCCCATCATTGACACCGTATGACTCCTACTTATTTCATTGATGAGATTGTTGACTGCTGCAGATATGCATCATGACGTGTCACTCGCGACTGTTATGGTACTCATACTTAGGGGTATATAATCCTACATACTTCGTCCTGTATTGGCAGTTTTTCAATAGCTTGCAACTGAGCTTCATCCCTTCGCTCTTGTCCTCGTTTTCTCTCTGTGTGAACAACCTTAGGGACTTGCCAGTAGACAGAACCTCTGTCAGACAACTGCAATAACTCAGCCATAGGGGTTATGACAAGTTCGGCCCATAGACTCCCACCTCGCACACTTCATGCCTATTCCATTTGAAGAAGTCACCATGCTCGGGCATAACACTGGGTTACCATAGATATTTGTGAACTGTAATTCTTTTTGGGATTGCTGGACCTTTGACTGGTGGAATTAGAGTGACTTAGAATCAGTATATATGGTTGTGAACCTCAATGTCAAAGTGGATTGTCATAAATGTGATCTGGCTAGCCTCAAAAATTATGTCTCCAGCAACAATATGGACATTAGCCTACAAGAAAGAAATGGATGAATGGCTGAATTTGTGTGCTAAATAAACTAACCTTCTGTTTGTGTGATAGTGTAAATGTGTTTTCGAGTTGAATTTGCAGGTCTGCGAGAAGTTGTTGTGTGTTGCAGTGCACATTGGTCATTGCCCAGTTTTCCTTGATTAAGCTGAAAATGGCTGCAAGTAAGTATGAATGTGTAGCAATATCTGCTTTCTGGAGGCCATGCCCCATCTGCCAATGTATTAGTATTACGATTCTGTCACAAAGAGTTACCTGCCTTTGCAAAGCCATGGAGGTTATGCCATAGGTCCTGCTCGGAATCACCAAAACTAAACTGATTGGCAAGGGCATCAATAAAGTGAGCTGGGACAACATCTTCATCCAGAAGGGCAGGATCGATATTGGGATTGTTTTGAGCAGGGGGGAAGTGTGGGGTGGTGGATGGGGTATGGGTGAATGGGGTGGCGGATGGAGTAGGAAATGAATGACTACTAGACTGAGTAGATGGAGAGTTCCTGATATTAGAAAAATTGAAAGACATTGAGGGTCTTGGGTACAGTAGTAGAAATGAGTGGAGTGAGTTGACGGACTGGGGGAACCATGGAGGGCAGCTGAGTGAGTTTTTATGCACATTGGAACCAAGATAGGTGTCCACATGTTCATCCACATGTTTCCAACATGGACTGGTAGGATCATCAAAAGGCTGTACACATGCATAACAAGACATGATGGTTTGCACACCACATCCAAGAACAAGGCCCCTGCACTGGTTTCGCAAAGGTGTATCACAGTGCAACTCACAGTGATATGCTGACTAAGGAACACATGACCAGTAATATGAACAACACATCTATTAGACTTGGAGCATAATGGTAGCATCTACTATTTAATCAGCCTAATAGAATGCCCTGATGAGCTCGCCCAAGGTATTGTTTGGGTATTGTGTAGATTTTTTATTGTCTATCTCATGAGCACAACCCTCCATAATTGCATGATCTGTGCTGAGTGGAGTTAGGGGTTCACAAACTAGGGGCAGAATGTGCTTGGCATCATGCATTTTTGCAGTGTTTAGCACAAAATCATTTGGGTTTCCCTTGTGAACAATACTGGGGGAGGTATTGGATGTTCCCTGGTGAGCTGCAGCACAATTGTGGATATCACAACAATGCTGAAGGTTGACTGAGCACAGTAACTGCTACTTGAACTAAGTATCATGAATGGATAAATGTAGTAAACTTACCTCAATGGGGAGAAGTATATTGGTATCATCATACTGCACCAATGGCATCTGATAAGGTCTGGTGGACCCCTGTATTTTTCCTGACTGAAGAAAAATGGCATCTGGGGAAGATGTCATCTCTGCAGTTGACCCTCACCTTTGAATAATCTCCTTCACCTGTGCAACCAGAGGTTGCTGACCATTCTGTTGGTGAATGAGAACCCATTGGCCTGGAATGCATCTGTCCCCATTCATCAAGATCATAGACCTACATGTATGAAAATTATTGTCATGGAGTATTTCCTGGGAAAGGGAAGAGAGAGCTGTGGGGAATTGTTGGCCAGTCCTGGTTTCATGGTATGGATGCCAGGGCAGGTTGTCCTTTACACAAGATCCTGGCTTTGACAGAGAGGAGCTATCCATACCCAGATAATCTGTGATAATATTGGGTTTACTAACAAGTGTCAGCAGGGCTGTGCCTGCAGGCCACCAAACTCCAGCATCTCCAGCATTCAGGGCATCCAGAGGTGGCTTCTCAATCAGCTTCTTTATTTGAACTCCAAGGTTGGGGTGATTTGCATGGATGTGTAATGGAGCACCACTGAGAATGTGACGAATGCAGTTTCCATGAGCAAATGCCTTTGCAATGTCACATGATGGAGATTGTCAGTTTGAGTGAACACTTTTGGCATGGATGACTGCATTGAATGACTCAATCCTTCAGTGGCAAACAAGGCAGCAGGACCAAAATGATGGATATGCTCTGGAAGGTGGAGCAATATATGAAATTTGGGTTTGTTGAACCAGCAAGGTGTCCAGCATGCAGTGCGAGCAAGAAATTCTTGAATTGCAATTTCAAGTTGTGTCTGGCACATGAAATAAGTCTTAAACAAAAGGGGAAGTTCTATTCACTTACCAAGTGAGCATCAACATCTTCAATTTCTGGTTTCCAAATGAGGGGGATCATTTTTGATAATGCTACCCAGGCCTCATAGCATTCTTGTGGAACAAGTCCATGGAAAACAAATGGTGCAGCCTGTGCTATTGCACGAAAGTCATGGCCCACCAATGATCCAGCATACTGGACAAGGGTGTGACCAGACAGGGGCGGTATCCCTAGCCCTGTTGTATCAAATGAAGACAGGTGAGCTTCAAGAAGTTCACGCTTTATTTTGTTCTTGCCAACCCTGATGTTCACCACATCTCTCCAGAAATACTTGACAAATCCTAAAAGAACAGTGTGCAGCACCTCCACAGGAGTGTCTGCATGAGGATTAAGTCCTATGGGGTTGTGAGGATTTTTTTCTTTGTGTCACATGTCAAGCCATTCACCTTTGATGTGCCACACTGGGCTATACACATTCTCAGGAAGTCCCTTGATGAACACATCCAGTGCCTCCTGCTTTGAACTGCTTCCCTGCTGCCTCTTACATGATGCTGCCATCCCATTGATAAAGTATTTAAGATATGTGTCTTTCAATCCAGTTGATGTCATCTTCTCCTTGATTTTGGTTTGATTCCCTATGGTAGATGCCATTGTAAACATTGATTTGAGCTCAATTATTGACTGCTCTCACTGGTGAGGTTCACCAATCTTGGTTAAAATTTTAAGTAGTTGCCTAGACAGTCATATGTGCCCATACCTTCAGAAATTGCTTAATTCGAGAAACCATACCACTCATTGTCTCTTTCCCTTTTCCCTTCTTTCTACCACTAACTAACTCCCCCCCTGCACTCCTGACTGACCTCTGACCATCACTCTGTCCTCCATCACTCTGCTCCAGTGTTTCATCATTAGCATTTGTGTCCAAGTCTTGAGTGTCATGGCCTTTGACATTGCAAACATGACAGAAGTATTTTCCCCTCAACCCTACATGACAGGCAAGCTCACTTTGCATTGGATTGTCCCCCAACAGGGCTAAGACAGAGGGAATCATTAACACTTGTTCCTTGTGTACACAATCCCATGCCCATACACCTGTCTCTTGAGCAGCCCTAGAAAATATGTATAAATCAGAGTGAATACCAAAAATAACATAAACTTACTCAAGCTGATTTACAAAACCATCCAACATTTCAAGGGGTGGTGCAACATTAGATGTGCATAGGAAGTGAACATTGTATTCCTGATGCACTGCAGCATGTGGCAAGCCAGCTGGTGTGAACAGGAATGAATGGTGCTTGTTCCAACATTTTGATACATTCCCTGAAGTATCATCACAGTAAAGCCAGATTGGAAAACCATAGACATAAGCTCCATTTGCAAGCACATGCCAATGATTTCCCTCATGTGGGTTTGTGAGTGTCCATGGTTCCAACAACAGTCCAGCCTGATGACTATTTTCAATTCCTAGTTGTTTTGAGTAGGACAAATGTAGTAGTAAAAGAAACATACCTAAGATATTGTGTGCAGGAGGGAGAACAGATGTTGATTGACTGATATTCCAATTCTTGAATGATACCAGTAAGTTTCTTTCTGAGATTTCAATCTCTGTGTGCCCCTCAACTATCCAACCACTTCCTGTGTCATTAACAACAGCATGAAGAGACCATGCCTTGGCAAAAAAAAGCCCTCCACATTTAAACCACCTTATAGGCATGCAAACCTGCCCATTTGACAAAAGGGCTGGCTCAAATATGAAAAAATCTTGACCATGAAGGCGAATCATAGGAGTCAGCTGTGTTGGATCCATTTCTTTTAACCACCTTCTGGCCTGGTATGCCTCATTCAACTGTCCCCCTGAATTTTCTGGGTAGAAGTGAAGTTGTGGTCAAATATGTGGGTTAGCCATCTCCTATATTATCATAATCAGTATTTGTCAGTTATGGCAATGAACCACCAACCTGCCTGATAATGTCTGAAAATGAATTCATACAATATTGGTGCCCAAAAGCACCAGTGAAAGGCAAAGTTTCAATACCACAGATTTTTTGAAGGCCATCTTCAAGAGTCTTCATTGTTCTAACAGATGGTACATCTTGAATGCCATTGATGTGTAGTAGCCACATCAAGAGATCAAGTTGATGCTGTGAGAAGACAGAGTGAGGGATGTGCATCAAGATATCTATTGTACAAGACTGGAGTATTATTAGTGAATGTCAGTCCTCTCTGTTAATAGCTGCATACCAATTTGTTTGGCCATGGAAACCACTCATTTCCCTCAGAAGTAGTCATCCATCCATCAGATTTCATTCCAGTATCCCCTTCTAAAATTCAGGTCAAAAATCACAAATTTGACATTAGCAGTAGTAACCCATACCATTTCCAGTCCCCATAAACATATTCACCTCTGATTCACTATCCAGTGTCTCCCCATCTTGCTCCCCTGGTCCCTCTTCATCTGATAATTTATCCTCATCAAGTAAGCTAGAAAGAGCTGCTGCAATTTGGGCATGGCTCTTCTCAAGAAGAGACCCCTGAAACTGAACCCCCCCCTCACCAAAGTCTGCACCAATGTATTCCCCAAAGCCATCCTCCACATTAGGGACAGATATCTCCTCAAGAATAAGGCCAATACCATGCATGGATTGATCATGGGTACTGGGGAACTTTTCACCATCACCTGGTACACAGCCCCCTGCATCAAAAGCTCCCTGGTGCTTAGAACAATGATACTGAACAGAGCTCAAATGTGTCTGTGTTTTTTCATGCCTCCTTGCATGGTCTCTTGAGTGGACTTTGTTGTCCCAGCATGCCAAGCATGTCCATCCATTTATTTCCAACTTGCCTCCACCCTTTGAAAAGAATTCAGCACAAAAATACAGGGGACACTGTGATGACCTACATTCTGCTGTCTCAGCACTAGGAAATGAGTGTTCAACCATCAATAATACTTCCCCTGGAACACTCAAGATCAAGTGACTGCTGATGACCTGAGAGTCATATCTACAGTAGATAAGCTTGCTTACTGTCCCACAATGAATGTCAATGGTTACTGTGGGGTAGGCAGTATGGCTGTGACTGAATGTATTAGGCACAAGTAATTGACAATCAGCAGTAATTGTATACACACTTAAGTGTAGGTAGGTGCCAATAATATTGTGATCAGGAGGGGCCTGTCAAGTTGTTGTGGGCCCAGAGATGTAGTAATCATGATAAGCGATGCTTACCCAATCTACGGTACACAGATCCTGGTGCCAAAGCCCAACAGGTGTATGCACCGATGTTTGTCAGCTGTCTTGCGGGATATACTGTGGATGATGTCTGGATGACCGCTGGATGAATGTCAGATAATGCAGGTTCAATCTCCAAGTCGAAAAGTAGATTAGATGTACATACGCACCACTGATACACACAAGGGTGGTTGGCGGCCTCCTCGCTGGATGCAGCCTGGGTGATGTGCAGATGATTGCTGGACGAAATCCAGACAGTGCAGGTTTGATCTCCGAGTTGAACAGTGGATGGGATGTACACACTATCTGTGTGAGACAGCGCGACGTACGTAGGTCACTATCAGTATTAGGATACTCCATCTGGGAGGCCGTACCTGGGTTGTCCAGGATTCAAACCCAGGGTGAACTTGATTTTCTTCATCGGACATCTATCAGCTTGTGCTATCAAGTTACGCCTATCACGCTAAATACAAGTCCTAGTATTACGCTCGTGCCAGTCATGGCAATCCAGTAGCTACGAGAGCATTTGATTCACATTTATCTGACTTTGAAATCGCAGTTAAAAGGGGTGGGTTCAACCTGTGGCCATCCGACTCGCATTGCCGTGTAGTCGTGCCGTAGCGTGATGAATGGTCGAATACGGGCGTGTATGTGCCAAACTTCAATTAACAGACTCGTTTACTGTAATTCTCGATTTTGGGTATCATCACCCTACGGTACATCCTGAAGCAAGCCTGGTCGCAGTCCAGACTTCGGCAATTTGAATTTCGCAATTGGGTTGTTCCTACAACTAACTGTAACACGATGCTGGTGTCCAAACCGGAACTAAATAAACAGTAGTGCATCATGTACAGATCAATTCAATCAAGGCAGAAGAATAACTGCCACGTGCAGTGTATAAGGAATGGAGTGCTCGTAACTGTATAGATGAGCAGTTAAATAGATAAGGCACCGTATAAACTGAGTGTATATGTAGAGAGAGATCGTCTGCAGTTGGATGAAGGGTACAGTGGCCAGTGTTCTTGAACAAGCGCATGAACGAACAAATGGAACGGGTATGATGATCCATCCAGTCCAGTTTGTTTATCCCAATGGTTTCTGGGGGATCAAAATCTCTCCCCACGGCCACGAGATGTCACATCGAAGTATATATCGTCACGTCGTAGGAGGTTAGAGAACAAGAACGTATCCCACCAGAAGAGTTACGAACGCGGCCAGGGATGCCGAGAGACGTTTATGAGACGACAATGCGCTCGAGGTCGTTGGAGTTGGGAACGGAAGACCGTTTGTACCGGTAATAGAAGCTGGGTTGGCGCCAGAGGAACCTGTAACACGAGAAAGTTCTAAGGCACTCACCAAACGGAAGCTGAACACGTACCACTTGGACTCGTGTCTAACCCGCTCGCAAGCGCCGCGAAACCCACGGAGGCTGGGTTAGCCCGAAATACGGTGTAAACATTCTTGAGAAAGGTATCTCCCACGACCCATGAAGGAACTCCCGAGCCGGTGCCAACGGTGCTTCCGATGTCGAAGATACCTCCTACACACATCGGCGTACCAGCCGAGTTGGTGCCGAATTCGCCCAGGTTCATGTCATCAGAGCTCATAGGCCAGTCTGTGCCACCGAATGAGATGGAAACAGTCACACTCGTGGTACATGCTACGTGCGGGGAGAATCAGAGAACAAAAGACGGAGAGCAGACGGAAATGCGTACGGAAAGCATACATGCCAGCATACTGGCCAGAGAGGGCTTCTGCACCGGACACAGCAGCCCAAATATCTGACACAATGGAAGTTGGAGCGCCGATGAGGGTTGTTCCCGTGTCAATGGCAGCAAGACCTTGGCTGGACGATATTTGAAGGGTCTTGCCCTGGACCGTAATAGCTACAAATATGTATATAGCAGCGACCCTTCGAATGCGCGCTGACTCCCGAAAACTTACTGCTGACTTGTTGAAACCAATAAGAAGGTGTCGACCCACTAGGCATATCGATATACTCGATGTTACCGGTGTAAAGACTGGTGTTAGTTCCACCAAGGGTGAGAGAGCCACCCGGTGCGTCTGTTATTACAGTGGAAGAAGTCACCCATCGTTCGAGGTAGAAACCGAAGAGAGGTTCTGCCAACATATTTGAATTGTACAGTGTTTCCCAGAAGGGTGACGTTTGGAGGGAAGAAATGGGTTGGAAACCGAGACCGATGATGCCCGAAACACCAGGCGCGAGCAGGTTGTCAACGACGGTTGTAGCTGACACTGAAAAAGAACGTCTCAGACGTTGGGAGAGTCGGCGACAGGTAATGAAAGTGACGTACTGAACACTTGGCCCGGTACAGAGAACCCACCGAAGCCGACTGAATCTTGGGCGGCGGTGCCCTTGACCGAGCCAGATCCATAAGTGATTGTTAGTTGCGAGTTAGAGACCTTGTAAGTCGATGACTTGGAGGGGTCAAAGGTAGTCATGTCCGATGTGCAGGCGGTACATGACGTCGTAACGACCCAGAGGTCCGCTGATCCTGTGTATGGCAGGAATAAGAAAGGGGTCAGATTGGGTATGGAGGGAGAAAAAGACTAACCGGTATCGAGAATGACCTGAAAGGTTTGTGGCCTAGAGAAGTTAATGAGGACCAGATAGTTGTGTTCGTGAGTGATACGCACGGCGTTCCTATAGTGATTTCTCCGGAGTAGCTGGAGTCGTTTTGCTAAAAAAAGACGCCGGTGGATTATCCATGGCGAGGGATCAAAAGAAGGGGAGTCGGCGCACCTCGTCGGTGATAGGTATAGAAGCTGAGTTTCCTGCTCTCTTCTTGGTGGTCGACCCGATGCCGTATTTTCCTTTGAGGGCTGCAAGTGCCTTTGGGAGGTCTTCGACATTGTGGGGGTTGCGTCTGAGAAGAGGGACGTGGATGGTGTCGGGGCTAGGTTGGGGCTGAGGAGCTGCCAGCACAAAAGGAAAGACAGACAAAACGAAGAGCACCGCGAAGGGGATCATCGTCGGGAGGGAAGGAAAGGACTGGCTAGCACGGATGTGGTTACTTTTTGTTTTATAATATGGTCGACAGAGGCCATTGACGTCGTACCTTGATCGTGGCAACGTCTTGGCTGTACAGCCAGATTCAAGACAAGGCTTAGTCTGGATTACAACAACGTCCATGAAAAGATCATCACAGGAGCTACTGGCATCACAGCCCAAGAAACCGAAGGTGTCCTCCGATCGTCAGACAGATGGCGAACCCAACGAATGGAGCCGCGTAGAGAAACGCAAGGCTAAGAAAGCCAGAAAGATCGATGCAAAACACGAAGTGTGTATGTCCGCCCATTCCCATGCATTTTTAATTGTCGGTTCCCCTCAGGCGTTGGTGCCAAGATTCCTGTATGTGAATGGCGAAATCGTAAAGAGAAGAGATGCTATACACATCGACGTATGTCTCTGCATCCTCGTTCCATCCCGTCTTGACCCCCTGCATCCGTAGGACGTCAGAGACTTGGTCCTGCACATCATCGCAGACGCACCACCCCCAAACTGGGCCAAGGTAGAGGTACATGCCACCACATCCCGTCTTGCTTCAACAGCGTTGACTTCTCCCGTTAGAATGCGCGGTCAATACAAAGAGTCGTTGTCCTCCTCGTACCAGGAATTCTACCCTCCTTCTTGTGTCTTCCCCCGCTCCCAACGTCAGCAACCGCCAATCCTAACATACCTCTGGCCATACCCCTCCCATCGGAGTCACATACTCCTATCCCATTCATCGCATCCACCTTTAGTCATGCTTGTCCGACACGTGCACCAGGGGACCAAACCAGAATGTATTCCGTCCTCGGCGCGTTTTTCCAAGGTCCCGTAAGCAGCGAGGAGAAACGCAAACGGATCGAAGCTCGCTTAGCGTGTATGTCCCTCTCTTCATATCCTTGCAGCATCTCATGTCCCTATCTGCAGCAGAACGCGCCGCCGGGAAAGACCCTTCTTTATATGTCCTTACATTGCAAGAGATGATCGAGAATGACTATCCCATACCATCGTACATGGCAGACGTGTTCGAGAAGCCTCCAGGTTGGGTAGAAACCCCTCGTCCCGAACACGATTCCATCTTGTCAATACCTGCAAAACGC
>NW_026260998.1:0-32969 GCF_024613125.1 Pisolithus orientalis | reverse complement strand
CCAAAGACGAGTTTGATGGGACTTTGATCCAGATCGCGTCGTTAGCCGCTCAGCCGGAGGAGGCGGCACCCTTCCACAGCTCGATTTGGCAGAAGAAGCAAATAATATCACGCCATTTAATGCCTACGCCGCCGATGCGGAGCAAGGGATGCGGCAATACGGTCAATCACCGTTTGCCAGCGGCCCTTCGGCTATAGGTGTAGCGGGCGTCCAGGCACAGCATCAAATGCCTAACTCGCCTCCTCCCCCGAGCTCGCCGTCACATTACTCGGATGGCCAGTCTTACTATCAGGGCGCGGGAGGTTCAGCTAGCGGGCACTCCCCCCAACAATCCCTCTCAGTCCGCCCACCGCCGGGTGCAGCGATGCTGCCTCCACATCAGCAGCAGCAGCCGTTCATGTACGGCACTGCCCCCGCAGATTGGCATGCTCCTCGTCCGGGCTCATCTCCCCCGCCGAGCACCGTTCCCAGTGCAAGTGCAAGCTCGAGAAGTGCCAA
This sequence comes from Pisolithus orientalis, assembly GCF_024613125.1. Lineage (NCBI taxonomy): Eukaryota > Fungi > Basidiomycota > Agaricomycetes > Boletales > Pisolithaceae > Pisolithus > Pisolithus orientalis. The sequence continues at coordinate 32,471 of NW_026260998.1, read as the reverse complement.
GGAACGTGAGGCTGCTGGTGGAAGAAGCGCATATGGTTTGGGCCTGGCAACTCAGCACGAAGCCCCGGAAGGTAGTGGTTCTATGCTGGGCTCCTCAGGAGGGAGCGGCGCCGGGGTTGTTGTGCACCAGGATGCGGGAAGAGCTCCAGATGCAGAGGCAGAGGCGCCGCAAGAGATCCCGCCTTCCTACGATTCAATACAGCACTAAAAGGTGGTGGTGAACGAACGACATTAAAGAAATGTATATGCTTTCACTAGCAAGACGACAAGCAGGGCATGGCAACACGATCTATCCACAAAAAGGCGGAAAGGCCATCCTTGCCTATGTCTCGTTACGACTTCGATGGTATATTTTTTTTTCCTTTCAAGAGCTCGCTCTTCTTTTCATCCCCCACTTTCGATCAAGTGCTATCATCTTCTTCTATCACGCTATGATCTACCTACCCCTTCTAACGCTTAACGTACTGTGCTCTCTTAAATGGACGTGAGTTTTGTAAGTATGCATATCCCCCCCTCCCAAAGCCACAGGCGCCTCGGTCTCAGTAGTGGCGCGTTGGTGTTCCGTTCTTCACCACACTGCCTCGGCCCTTGACCGGTGACCCTCTTCCCTCTGCTTTGATCCTTCACAAATCACCAGCCCATGTCATCCTTCTTGTTCCTCGTCCCTTGTGCCTACTTGGCTGTGCCTCGCCTGGGCCGAATCCGATCATCACAAACAAGCATGGCTGTTTCGTTCAACGTGCCAAGCATGCCGTTTATTTCGATCTGCCCTTTCTGCAACATGTGTGGGATGATGGAAGAGGGGAGATTGGTCCATCGAAGGAGACGTCGGATATATATATAACATGGACACTTGACTGACGATTACGAAGATGGACTCTACTTGGTCGGACTTTTTTTCTTGGAAGAGTTGGGGTATTTAGTGTAGATACAACGTACGTGTATTATTATTTAGTGCGCTCTCGTCGACTCGAGAGCTATCACGACATCGGTAGGTAGCCAAGCGCCCTGGTGATAACGAACAGATAGGCTGGGCAAAAGTGAAGGGCCTTATCAATCCTATCCTGTGTGGTGATGAGTCGTGCCCCGATCTGTCCGATAGGCAGACAAGACTGTCAATGATTCGGATGATGAGTCGGACGCTGATGGGGGCGTTCCGCATCCGATCGTTCAGGGGATGTAAGTATGTACCGGTATCCAATAGCGTGCGGTGTTGCATGTGAACTCACCACAAATTCCACATACCCGCTCCACGGCACCTGAGGAAGAACAGTGGCAGTTTGAAGCACAATATAGACCTTACTACTCTGCGCCTCAAACTGCCAGTGACTACGAAGCAAAGTTTATATGGACCTACCTATGTATGCGAAGTGCAGGTTTGACCTGGGAACTTGTAAAACGGTGGCAAGATATTATATTTAGGATCGCTGAAGACGATGTCAGCGAACATAGTACGGCAACCTGCAAGTAGCCCGGTTAGTGCGTGTGTAAAATATAGCCATAGAAACCAATACATACGCCGATACCAGACCGCCGGGTACAAGGGGCAGTGTTAGGCTAGTTGATTCATTGCGACATGACCATGTGCAGTATTAGGCACAGGAGTGTTCTCGTTCGGGGAATGGCATCCGCCCGCCGCTTGGACAGTTGCACACTCGTTAAATCCCTGCTTACCGCATCAACGAGTGCTAAAAATGTAGATGGAATGATAGCGAGAAAGGTACGAGTGGCACAATATACAATATATCACCATCCTGTACCCACCCAACGTTCCACAATGGTTGATGGCATTCAATCTATCCAATTTGAAGTGGGTCAAATCGACTTTAGGGAGAAAGACATAGGGGATGGCAAGGCTATAGGGCGCTACGAGTGTATGACGAATCGACCCCCGAGAGCATATATATATACATACTAGTTAAGCCGGAGAAGCGGAATATGGTGACTTGACCTTGAAGATATGTGTGTTGCAAAGTGCAGCACACCAGCGTCGTATGTCGACCAGCAGAGATCGTTTATAGGTGTTTTCATTCCGTCTGGTGAAGAATACCGACCTCGTCGAGCACTGCGAGGGTCCGCGTATACAACAGGAGATATGGTGAGCTGTGTTGTCGGCACAGTCATTTTCCCCGCCGTATTACTGCACACCAGGATGATGGTGATAGTAAAAGAAGCGTGGAATTTATGTAAGCCCCACGTGAGAGACTCCGCCAGATGGAAAGTACAACCATGTAAGAACTAGTAGTAGTGACTCAATAAATCGACAACTATAGACGAATGTGCACAAAACATGCAACCACCCAGCGTCCAATCCAGCGGGACAGACGCACAGATTGGCGAGCTGCACTGTGCGGTAATCTGCAAAAGAAATGTGTAGCGTTGAGTCCACATACCATGGACAGGTCACCACATCCGAACGAAGGGAAGCCGGTGCTTGGCATGGGATGAGTACCAACAGACACTATTTAGGCTAAGCAACGGCACCCAACCCAACCGCCAGAGCGCGCCCAAAAGGTTAATAAGGCCAGGTAGGTCGTAGAAAAAAGAGTTGAAGGAAGAATGTCCTTCGCACACGGCCCCCGTTGCCTGAACTTGCCTCTCACACAGCTTCTGACTTCATGCATCATGTCTCCTTTGTTTACGGCTGACTATGATACGACCTAGAGCTCACTTGAAGCTCGGTTCACAAGAAACCTCGCATTTGCATGAGGCACAGACAGAATTGTAATCACTACAAGTTTGTATCATCCCCCTATTGCCCCCTATTCCCTAGTATTATATTATTATATAGTGCCCCAATCCCCCCTTCCCCTCCCCCGTTCCTGCCACTCTTCCTTCTCTACGGACCACCATACAGCCTTGACTTCTCCAATGGATTCAGATTCCACTAAAGGCGAGCTGCTTGGTTCTAACACAGGCAAAGTAAGGATTTGAACAACTTTGTCATTCACCGGCTAACATATTTTTTCATCCACCATTGTCATCCTACGAACTGTGGTTCATTTTCAGCATAGTTCTTGGAGCGATAGTGATGATCCTCACCGCACTGCTTCTGCTTATGTTCAGTCTGTACGTTTGGAATATTGACTATCTGTATCTTATTCACACTCACCCCACAACCAGCATTGAGCGTTGGGAAAAACTCTCGCTTCGCACGGCCTCTGACCGGTATGATCTGCTACTACAAATGAGAGCGGGTCCCGTCTCAAGTAACTTTGTACTCCCAGTGTATATGCGAAAGACACTCTCCCGGTGCATAATGACTTCAATGCCTCGCCACGATATACTCCTCTCCGGTCGATGTTATCGACCATTGTACTTCCGATATGCAGGTGTGTGTTCGCCGTATTGATTTTCGTTTTTTTCACGACACGTGTATCTTGTAAGCCATCTGACCTTTCCCCCCCAACTAGCCTGTATTCATTCTTTGGGTCTCTGTCCAATTTTTTCTTTCATCGCAAGGATCGTAATTCTTTGCCAGAGGAACGTTCCGCTGGAAGGTCGCGTGAACTTCCCCGTTCGGCTACGCGAGTGTGTGCCAACTCTTCCGTGCGATCTGCTGTTACAGATGCCAACGAGAACAGGCCCCATTCATTTTATGTTCGCCGTCAAAATAGGAAAGGGACTTTCCCGTAGACCTGAGGACCCACCGCCAGTATACCAGGGCCCGTGAAACCCACAATAGGGAGATGGCATGGAATTTATGACTCTATCACGCGGCCTCAGATTTTCGTTGGCTGTATAACCGCAAACTAGTAATCTCGATCCCGTAATGAATAAGTCAGTGTGGTGGACTCCGGCGAGTGCAGTTGACATCGAGGGCAGACAAGTGCCTTGAGTCAGAAACGGCTCTTCTAAGCTGGAAATCCAGAGAACCTAGGATATGTCAGACAACTGTCGACGGCTGTGGACCGTCGGACTCGTGGGGCTGTGGATAGTAGAGGGCTGTTGTTGGTGCTTGTTTGTTCCATGACGTCGGAAGCGCTTACAAGTCACTTGGTGCTGCGCTGCGGGGCAGTAATAAGCCAAACTCTGCAGGATAGGTGAGTGACGAGCTGTGTACTCCTACATACAAAAACACCCACCTAGGATATCCTGGGTCCATACGGCTTCGACGTCCCCAATGACCCCCGTACAACAGAGCTCAGTACTACTACGACCAAGGGCACTAATTAATGGTGACACTCAGACAAACCAGGCAAGGAGTTCATGATAGGAACTCTATCATTGGCCGGCTAACATCCCATCCTACCAGCCATTCTATCAAAATGCTTATTTCATCGTGGCCGCTGTTGCGGTAATCCTATTAATCCCGCTTCTGATGTGCAGGTGGGCATCTGTTTATTTCTGCACGTGTATCTTACCTTTCCCTCCCCCCGCAACCTAGGGTGTGCGCTCTCCGCAGGTCTCGTCGCCCTCTCTCCAACTTTTTCGTTATACGCAGGGGTCTTCGTTCTAGGCCAGGGGGACCCGACTCCGCTGGCACTTCGCATGAACCTTACAGAACAATGCCCCTCTCGCCTATTGGGATGACACATCGCCCCTCTGACAGACCCGCGGTAACAGGCGGGAACGGGCGCAACTCATTCTATGCTCCTGGAGAATATAGGAAAGAAGCTCTCCCTGTGTATGATAGCGTCGGCGCCCCACCACGGTATGCAGAACCTGAACGGACTCCCTATGGATCTTCACCCGCGGATCAACCACTATCCGGGGGTCTGAGGGCCCCACCGCCTACCTACCCAGGACTACGAAATTCATGATAAAGGGATGACTTGGATTTTACAGATTTTCATTGGTGTTGTTCTTGTATGACTTTACCACAAACTACTTTCGACGCATTTTTCTTTTCGCTGCCACGTATGGACAAGTATGTATTTGTTGTGGTCACGACTGCGGAAGAGCGTTTCGACCGCAATAATTCAAAGTAGTCATGTTCAAGTCATAATACACGATACATGACGTGCATGCCCATTATATGGATGTAAAAACTTAAGAGATGGAATGACATATCGTACACATTTCTATGTTTGATATCTGGCCAGAAACTACATGTGGATATGCACGGAGAATAAGATTAGTAAACACCCCTTACACCCTCCATCCTCGCTCTGAGCGCATGGAGAACCTCCAAGTTTTTCTTCCTCTTCTCTTCGATAGGTCCGCTGAGGGCTTCTTCCCACCATTTGTCGCCCGTTTCTTCGGCACTGGTCTTCCATCCCCCCGCAAGGAACTCTTTGAACCGCTTCATAGATCCAGTAGGTGGGACACGCATAGCTCGAACCTTGGCCCAATGCGGTGGAGGATTAGATGCCGAATACCTCCGTGGCACAGCCCCGGATTCGGCACTAGAGTCGACCGGAGGTTTGCAGAAACCCTCGCAAGCAAGTGCAACAGCCGGTGGGACGGACATCCTGCCCTGCTTGAAGCAAAGCTGGGAAACGGCGATGCAATGGAGGACGGAACCATCGGGTTCGACGATAGGGGTACGAGAGCGTTTATTCGTCGCAGCGAATGCTTCATTGAGGGTCTTCTCGAGCTTGTCAGTGTCACTGATGAAGCCATCTGTGTTTAGTGTCGCGGTGCCGTTCAAGTTCAAGTGGTTCGGTGAGCTGGCATTGGTGTCGCTGTCGGCGGGCGATTGGTCATGAGTAGAAATGGCTCCGTTGAACATAGCTTCGCCGGTACGGCGACGCTTGGGAGGCGTGACAAAACGCGCAATGGCATACAGCTATGATGGGTGGTGAATACACAAACAAAATACAACCAAGTTATATGATGGAGAGAAACACCTACCCATTTCTGGTCCCAGGCTGCAATGGATATCCTGACCTCATATCGCGCAAACATGGGTATCTCACGTATAAAGTGATAATGAGTAGCTATAACGGTCGGTCTTCATCACCACGCCGGTGGTCTAAGTGTTAAATCCGACCTACCCCCGAGTGCGATAACTCCCTGGCTGACACTCCAGGCTGGAAACGCTTTCCACATTACTCTGAGACGTGCAGAATCTAGAGCCTGCAATTCATACATTTTCATAGTTAAAAAATATCCTCGTTTGCCAGTATAGTCAGGAACGCTGACGAACGTACCTTGGCATAGCTTGAATTGCTAAGATGCATCCCAAACATGTCCACATCATCGATACCTGTTCTACCAGTCAGTCGAAAGTTCCCTAAGAGCAACCTCACGAAGCACGCAAGGTTGGACCACGAGTTGTGTCACGCGAGCCAAAACCAAACTCACTTGCCCATCGTCTGTAAGTCGTCACCAGTTCGAACGGATTGGTCCCGACAGGACAAAGTGCTTCCACGCGCTCCGCGATGATTCGGTTCCGTTCCGAGGGTGACTTGAAAAGTAAACTCGCTCGTAGAAGGAGGAACCGAATCCTTGCTACGATGATGGGCCAGAACACGCGGACTGCGAATGGGAAAGCGGCGTTCGGTTTAGCCGGACTTAGGGGACAAGATTGGAAGACGTACCATGCCAGACGAACGGCCAAGAGCCTGCATTAACAAGGAAGACCAGAAAGACACACAACCTGAGATAGTCCATGTTGGCACGAGTAAGGGTATTGAGTTGCGCTCCGCGAACCAAGTCTAGGGCTTTATAAACTCGTGCTACGGCTGCTGGCAACGTGGGTATCCTAGAGAGCACCGCTAGATGATGTCTGTCGTTTGGGGCCATTTCCGATGTGTATGGAGAATGATCCGACTCAGGAGGGCGTGTGTATTCCTTGGGTATTCCTGTGCATGCGATGTGAACGCATTTTTATTGGCCTGAAGCGGTACATTGCCCAAATAAGAAAGACGCCTGAACACACTTCCGACAACCGCGGTCTTACAACGTCTCCACATTAATATTATACTGTTTCACCGTTGTCTTTTTATTTATAAGACGTCCAATTGTCCAAGTCATGGATATGTCTCGGAATAATGGATAAGACATACGTTCAACAGACCCCTCCACCTACTACGCTTGCACTGGAGTGCTTTCCTCTGCGAGACAAGGCTAATAGTCCGTGAAGCGATTTGGGGGGACGCGCGTCAAATGACGATGAGGTGAGGCTCACGAGCGCCAAGTAGTGTCCGTCGCGAGAGACCAGACTAGTCACTAATAAGGAACACGTGTTCATAGTGACCCATGAGTTCCAGTCGGACAGTTTTCGTCATGATCGCATGTTTTCTGCTTGGTGCTATAAAAATGCACATTTCATTTCTGAGTACATACCTATAGATATGACGCTGCATCTGTAACATTAAACAAACAAAAATAAAACAGCTGATTACGCGACCTTTGCAGCACTGCTCCTGCGCAACTTTTTATACTACCCCTGCATAATTTTTAACACAGCCACCTTGTACCACTTTGCACTAGCTAGGAGGGCAGATAAAATAGATAAACATAGGCAGGACGTGAACACAGTTCGTCGGCACCCTCTCCAGTCATCCTGCCCAATCCACGAGGCCGTGATGCCCCACAGGGCCCGCTCGAACGATCGACCCCCTCCCCCGCCCCTCCCGCCTGGTGGCGGGATTGCTCCTTCGGGAAATTCCCACGGCATCGCCACCTGCAAATTCATGTGACCGCACTCCGCGCCACAAGTCATCACTGGCCTAGCAAATTTGGGCCCATTTCTTGGCAAAATACCCATTATTACATGGGTTATGTACAGTAGCATCGAAACGAGTCCCGAGGAACGGGCGAGGAGTGCGTGTAGCCCTGACTCACTCGCTCCCCCGTGCACGTGCCCTGCTTAGTCAGTAGCTGTGGGCACAGCCACCTGCAAATTTTCTGCGCATTACTGCAAAAGTCGCGCAATCAGCTGTTTTATTTTTGTTTGTTTAAATGTTACAGATGCAGCGTCATATATAGACAATCACCGAGACGCTTGTCAATTAACGAGCTAACGGCTGGTATCCTTGACATGGCCAAATCCGATTGAAGAGGATATCCGCATAAGTATATCTTTCTATCGAGGCTGTCTAACTTCCTTTGGTTTGGCAGTCCCGTCTTCTCTTGTGAATGTATCGACTTCAGATCACCGTCACTGTGGATAGCGCGAACCAGCATTTACGTTGTTGCACAGTCACGTTCGGATAGGACGGCGCCGCAAGTGCAATTGCGGATTGGCATCAACCTGGACGCACCGGGTAAGGTTCATCTACGTAAACATCGAGTATCTAGTGGACCACCAGACGGCGAGGTCGTGTGATAGCATTTCTATGTACAAGGACAACACTTCGAATGGAAGCGACAGTAAGGTGACTTACTCCGCAGAGGCATCACTGGGGCCATTTCCAGGTTGAACCTTCCCATACTGTCTTCACCAAGCCACTCAAGTTTCTTAGGTGTCATGTCTCCCGAAGTGACGTTGGAAGTTGATGGGTTAGAACAGACTTCCCAACGCATCCCGATATGGGGTGGGGGGAGCCAAGTTCAGGACTGAAGTACAGAGGACTTCCGGTTTCTGGCTCTCGTATCTCTGAAGTGTCAGGTGAACATCCATAGAACTGGTCTAAAGGGATGGTTCGCTCCTACCTGCCTCCGGCCAAACGCTCTTCTCCACGCCGAGCTGGTGACTTGGACGTACACGTACCTCGTCCCCCTGCCCAGAGGCGGGAAGCTGAGGGTGGTCACTCAGAACACACACGACTATTAAGATCTACTTGTTCCACGAACTCCACGAGGGTATTCCCCGCTGCTGGTAATTTGACGCGGTAAGGAAACCAAGTTCGTGCAAATATCTCGGCAAGATAGGTTTTCCAAACCTTCCTAGAGTTCAATTGCGCCACGTGCGCAGAGAAACTGGAAGTTAACGAATGCTAGTGCTCTGTGAATCCCTTGCACAAGAGGCATCCCGGGCCGCGAAGTTGGTTCAGTTGCTCGATGACAGTTGGAGGTTGCTGAAGCGCTGAAGGTCCGGCTATGCTGAATCAAGCAGGGAAACAAGAATGCACATCAGATCGGAGAAAGCAATGTTCAAGGTAATTTGCAGGTCTAAGGTATCATGAGTGTTAGCAATCCAATCAATCTACGTCTCCCTGGGGAGCTGGCTTTGTTTCCGACTTTTCACTAGTGGCGAACTCTAATTGGCGTTGGCTACGTGCATTAACTGCACTCAAATAGGTATCTGCATTAAGAGGCAACGTGAGTACATCGGTTCAAGTTGAACTTGATGTCAAACCTACTCCAGAACAAGCTGACGACGCTTACCACCACAAAACGCAGGTGGTGCGGCACGATAGAGAAGTTGATGATTTGGGTTGGGATGAACACAATCCTGTGACGCGAAGTGTAACAATGCCCCCGAGTTCCTCACATGTTTGCTTACCAGTTACGGATCAATGTAGGTTCATAGGCCTGTTGGTCAATCGTGAGTGTTTTCTTAGCTCGGCTCAGCTACGATTTGACTTGCCGTGCGGAGGCGTTCCACGGCACCGGGAAGACCCTGCCCCTCTAGGGTGCTCATGGTACCAAAGAAGACTGCCACAGCAACTTTTACCACGTGTAACAATCAGTATCACATCATAGATTCAAACGAGGCAAGGCCCGGGGATGTCTACCTGGTGTGAGTATAGCCTGATCAAGCCATACCTGCGAACAGTATCGTTAAAGGCTCCGATGAGAAGACGGCGGAAACAACTACATACACGATAGACAACCGCTTTTGTGGGGCTCGAGAATTTGATGCGATTGAGCAATTGGTACCATTTAGTGAGTGCGGGGCCAAAAACGGCACCTAATATCACCAATAGTTAATTTGTCATCGGCCGAGACGTAGCTTGAGTACGGACCTCCGTAAAAGGTGAGTCTAGCAGTCCGCATGAACTATCCATAAGTGTTGGTTAGAACGGTCGAAGTGCCTGACGCCGGAAGCGAGGAATCTTACATCGTGGTTCTTCCCCCTTTGTTCGATAGCTTGTTGTGCGATAACGTCCCCTGCGCCAAACAGGAAGGCCGCAGTTGCGCACTGTGCCAACATGGGGCGGCGAATCAACGCTGCACTGAAGATGGAGTAAATTTCAAACAGCAAATCACGATGTGTGTGCACCAGACGGACTTGTAAAATTTCAGGAAAGATGCCATGTCCTGTCAATAACGCGAGAGAAGGATGGAGCTTGCACCGGTCGTCGACAATGGGCCTCCAACTTCGTTTTGTGTGTATTGGTTGGAGGTCAACTTATGAACAGTGGCTCGCGGAGGGCCGTCGGTTCCCATTTGGACTTTGGTCCGGCCGCTGGACGCTAATCACTTCAGCCGGCTCCACACCAAGCAAGCTCTAAACCCTTTTGAGGGTCGACCACCTTCATCCCCGCAGAACATTTGGTAAGTATTAGTTGCACATATCGTCAGTTTACTGGTTCGGACTACTATGATTGAATGTCAATATTTGACAATGCTAACTTACAACCCCATATACCCGCAACCTCGGACGCTTACCAGTGGTGAGTGAGTTCAAGCGTCCAAGGTTGCAGTGGTATTGTGTTATGCTGTCTACAACTAATGCCGGCGGATATACTATATACTGCAGACAAACTGACGTTGCCCTGTGGCTGTCTAGTCTAGTCACCAGACTAGAACCAGTAGTAGTTATAACTTGGGCAAGTCCGGGTCCCGCTTTCCCAGCGTATGCCAAACGTTACATTCGGAGTGCAATTTTGAATTGACATATCTGCCCAGGTTTGCCCATGGGTGAGAGGTTGGTAAAGTCTTTGACTGTCTAACTCCTTCTAGGGATGTTGCCGGTATTTCCCATCATTGAACGGGGGAGACGTGGCAATTTGATTTCACAAATTTGCGCTCATTTATGTTTGGAAAGAATGGACTATGAAAGAGAACATTAAGCAGATATGTGGTCGTGAAATGAAAAGCCAAGAGGAAGTGTCCCAAGCAAACCCGGAGTCCTGTGCCTAGTGGAAAGGTATGTATGATAAAGTAAAGGTGAAGAATGATGCAGATCCACAAGAATCAAAACGTAGGTTTCTATGTAATGCGAAGTCCAAAGGGTGTATGTCCGTGACCAAAAGGGTGGTCCAAAACGCATAATGGTTCATAACTACAAAGTACGTACCGTAACGAGGCGTATCCATGAGCATGAGCAAAGGTCGCAGGTCCCGATTACCTTGCAATCGCCGCAGAGATGCCAATACAGCGTATTCTCTAGGATTATGCACAAAGCATGCTGCCCACTAACGCGACAGTGAGGACTAGCCAACCCACTGATTTGACAGGAACAACTTGAGCAGCATTCGTTCCTGCAGTAGGAGTGCTTGATGTCGCAGTTGCGGTATGCGAGGCAGTCGAAACTGTTGTATTTGCGCTATCACCCGCTGTCCCATTGGCACTCCCAGTGATCGACCCGACATGTGTGCCGTTGACGTCTGAGGGAGAACGTTCGTGTCGATACAAACACGCATTCCATTTGAAAACTAATACTTACATTGCGCAAAAGTGGGTAAGGTGTACCCATCCTCGACGTATGGCTTGGTTATGTTGAGCGCCACACCTACAGGAACCAGGTGTTTGAACACGGATGTTAGGTTGCTATACCACTTGATTGCCTCAGACATCGTAAAGTTCGATAGTTCGTGGGTAAGGAAGATCGTGCCAACCTGCAGAATGGAACAGGTGGAGGGCATAAGATTCATTTGCGGTGTCAAAAAATGGTCACGTACATCATCGAAAGTACCGCTTGCCGCTGCGTCGACGAGGGCTTGGTAATTGCCATCGGTTACTGTGGCATTCCCAAGCCAGTCACTTGAATCATACTGCCAAATGATAGTTCGTAAACCCATAGCGTCCGCAATTGCCCTAATGCGATCGTCGACATCGCCATAGGGTGGCTGTAGCCTCGTACTTCAGTGAGCGAATCGTCAAGCAACCGTGCAGTCCTTACCCTCCAGCAAGTTGGCGTTACGCCAATAACCAGCTCCATCAGTTGCATCTGGAACAATGTCAGACGTCGCAGGAGTAATCATATACATATACCGCACAGCTTAAAATTGTAAGACTGAGCAATGGTGCAAACAAAAACGATGTCTTACTGTAATAGAGTTCAGCGAAAGCCTCTTCATTCGTCAATGCAGTCACTGTATAAAGGCGGAGTCAAGGAACATCACGTGCAAGCATCTAGATTTACGAACTATACCGGTGGGACCAAGTATCTGTGTGCACTTTCAGCGCAAATACGTATGTAACTTAACAAAAGCACTCACGGACGCAAATTTCGTGACCATCAGCTAACCCACGTTGAGCTTCTAGGGGTACGTTCATGATGTTGCTACCGATGTAGAACATAGCTATGACACTATCATGAAGACGGCGTATCTTCCCCAAGGGTTGCAACTCACTAGCTGTCTGGTTCTGCGATTGCAAAAAGTCATAGAACCCGTTGTGTCCACAGTATGGACCGTCGTCAAAACCGTAGCCCAAAGTACCCGGCTGGTTGTGGCACGCGTGCAATTAAATTGTGTGTCCAGTTGCGTCGATAAGACACACTAACCTCTGGAACGGTGACGATATCATCCGGAATTCCTGCCATTTTTGGGGTCACACAATGACTAAAAGTCCACCAACAGTCTGGGTCGTTCGAAGGGTACGAAAAGCCACCGAAGTCGCCAGAAAGGGACTGTGGCTGAGTTCCCTTCGGCGAGATGTTTGGAATCTGGCTCTGAATGCTGTTGTACCGATTCTGTGCCGCAGAATCATTGGGCAGGATGGTGGCCACCGTCCAAGTCGGGGGAAACTGGTTTTGTGCTTGAGCAACTGGCGGGTAAGTGTAAGGGGTACATTCTACGTTGGGATCTAGTGTTGGAGTGTGAGCGATAAGCTGGTAGAATCCATTTGAAAAACGTAATGGCGTGAGACCGACGCGCGGACACATTTCTGTCAGCATATCGCACAGCCTCATAGCGTATACACGATCACGGCGAACTGTCCTTATGAGTGATCATCAGGCGCAGCACCGCACTTGGATCCGATTCGTATTGAGCACGAGTTCTGGTAAGGCAAGAAATACGTCCACTCGTTCTGGAGCCACATCACCGAGGGCGCAGCGATGACGAGAAGTGACCCACGAACATGAGGTGCGCGACCACCAACTAGCCAGGTCGTCCCCTCAACCCACTCTCAAAAGAACTCGTCAAGAAAAACCATCACAAACCTGAAATCTGAGCCTCTCCCTCCTCAGTAGTGCGATCCTGAGCGACTGTCTGGGGCAGAAAAGCGAGTGCACCGATGAGGATTGACAGTGCTGATGACGAAGCAAAGAGTGACAGGAAATGCATATCGTCCGTGCGGTCGGAAGTCGCAAAGGATCAGCACAAGGGAGAAGACACCTGGTACGTGGAACCCGGGCGAGGTAGAGGTGGGGGGGACCAGAAGGAGAAGTGACAGACATACTGGGATAATATGCGGGGCGTCTCATCGGCGGCCACCCGTCAGGGCCGGCATCATGTCTTCCGGGAAGACGTTCACGATGTCACTTGAAACTTACGTGCATCGATCGAGTAAAACTTTAGCAGATATGCAGTCCGGGGGGCAGGTCCTATGAGGTCTTATGAGGTCCTGTTGGTTATGTGATAGATGTCGATGAGATGCGGCTGCCAGTACGCTGCTTCGGCAGTTCGATGGCTAAGCCCGATCGGTACCTTGATACTGTAGTTCTAAGGTACATTATAGTCAGTGGAGGCACGGGCTGTGTCCTGTCTAAAGTCTAGACACTTGTTGATCACCGGACAATGATGTGAGAGACACGCGCAAACCACCTGGCGTTGGGCTGGTCAGGCAAAGCCAGAACAATTTGCAGCCACTCACCCGTGGGCATACTCAGGCCCTCAGACGGAAGGACATCGTAGGCCCAATAGGCCTCTGGACGACCTTCAATGCGTGCCGCTGGGCAACTATTCCCAAGCTCGGGCCCTTCTCGCGAAGTCGACGTCGTAAAGGTTGCATAATAAACGTTACGTACACAATACGTACCGTGGAGGTTGCCTCAGGTTACATAATTTCTCCCAGCCTTCGTTCGTTATATTCATTCGGAAAAATATTTGCGCATCATGCGCTCAGCGGGACCATCGCGGGTTCCCGACTGGCCAGACTGCTTCTATAAGTATATAGAAAAGGAACGACATGCACCCGCAAATGGTGCCGGCGATGTCCGAAGGCTCTGCTCCTGTACGACTGATTCGCGCTTTTTTTAACTCTCTGCTCAGGTGACGGTGATCGTTTCCGACTGCCATCATTCGCCATATTCTATGATGGAAGGATGTCAACTGTATGAAGGGCCGGACTGGGCAAAAACAAAGAATCTGCGTAGTCCGGAGCCACTATAGAACTGCAGGTGCATGAGCGACAATGTTCTAAGGGTGTATTGGTATGCTAAAGTTTGGTTCACGAAAACAAGAATACTGTCATTTTAGAGCCAGAGCGACCACGACAGGTCAACGAACGTATACACTCGACGGCTTGCGCCTTGCCTCAGAATTCGCCAGGTTCGTTTGCCAGATGACGTAGTCATTGTTCCATGGTGCCTATTTACACTCTTCCATGGGGTCGGGTCCAGGGTGACACTTTTGTTCACCATGTGGGCATTCCATATATGCAAAGGTGAGTCCATCTCTGTCAGGATTACACCCTTTTGTTGAACATGCAACAATAGCCTGGGGTCGCGTGCGAAAATTGTGTGCGTACATGCTCGTGGATCGTGGTATGCCAAGTGCAAATGAATCTTGGCACAGAGTGCCGAGGTTGCTCTGGTTGTTTACACGTATGTGGCCTTCATTTCAGAGGGCATCGACATTTCGATACAGTATAATTATGGAGTATACGTGGTCATGAAGACAATGACGAAACTACATCTGGAAAACAGCTACGCGACGCGGCTGTTAACAGCTCTTTCGCACTTGAGCGAGCCCTCTCATTGGCCAACAGGTGTCTTAGCGAGTCTTACGACAAGTCACTTCCAAACGGAGGCAGGTATAACCTGCTCATTCCCTCGGGTAGTTTTGCAGATGTAACTTTGACATGAATCCATTCAATCAGACTGCAGTCAAACGATTTACTGCATAGGTAAGTACTATTTAGGTGTCGACCCTGGGCTTGGACTGTGCGGTCAAGTTCGCACAGCTACGTGAACATAGTTGCCTTTGCTGTAACCTAGAAAAAATTTTCTGCAATGTGCCGAGGAGCATCCGATGATATGGCCGCCAGAAAGAGCTGAGCGGTTGTGGCAGTACCCGAAGTTTGTGGTCCGTTGTTCATACTGCATATTCTATGATTTTTTTTTACCCAATCAACCCTTCACCAATCAAAATTCTGCGCCAGAAAACAGGTGCTTTGAATAACACTGTCACAAAGTGGCGGGATCCCGTGTGAACACTCACCAGCTTAGGAAGACATGTTGAAGCCAAAATTTCGACATACAACTGGTGAATGTATAGTATGACAGATGCATTCCTTATCCAGGGAGCTCCTTGCAGATCTTTGGTTAACACTTCCACTGTCACATTGTGGGCCTCCCATCCACTAGACGTGAACAGGTAGCAATGCAGTCATTGGGAAGAGTCTGCCAAATGAGGGATGTGACACATGCTTCATGCAAATGAACATTGTCAACCTCCAATGAGACTGTATGCATTACTTCCTGCGAATGTTGGGTGCAATCACTGGACAAGTGCTACTGTAACAAGTGGCAGTAGTGCCGGGATGAGTGAACCAGTGAACATCAAGTCTCTGGCAGGCTTGCATCTGTATAACCTTGAAAAGAAGTGGTACAGGTTCAATTCCTGCCTTTCACCCTTGTGATTGCTCTTCTCTCCTTTGCCTGCCTTTGCTACACAAGTTCTTCGTCATGTCTTCCAGCTTGATCACAGCATGTTGGAAATACCGGTATACGGTGTTTCTCATTACCAGTTCTAGACTTGCTTATTAGATGAGTTTTACTCATATGACATCATGCTTTATAAGTGACTCCACAATGATGTCACTTTACTCCACTTATTCTATGATGTTCCATGACATTCATTACTATACATAGTAGGTAGTAACTAGACTTACTATATGCATCTCATGGTCTGTGCACATACCTGCATGTATATAAACCAAGGGGTTTCTGCCATATCCCCTCAGCAGTTTAGCTCAGTCAATTGACTACTTCTTCTACTCTTCAAGCCTCAACAGCTCTACTCTCAATACTGTCTACTTTCAATGCTCTATCCAATCATAAAGGCAAGTGCTCATCTTTAAGCTCTCACCCTTTTCCCCTTCGTCCTCGTTCCTCTGCCAATAGGTTATGAGCCCTGATGTCTAACCGTCGGTGAGCTATTGTCTTATGTGCATTTACTGATCTCTGGCGACGGCCAAATCAGCATGCCATTCAATGGCCTAGATGTGCTAGGATGGAGTGTTATTGCTTACATTGTGTCACTTCTTATGGCTTTTTATACTACCATTTTCTATCTTTCCCTTGGAGGATATGGACCTTTTAGGGAGATGTTTGCCTGCTCAGTCATGTTCTGGACTGCAGCCTTAGCTGGTCCATTATGGCATGACATTTATCTCTATTGGGTATGCACTCGCATTGCTGCTGCCATGGGAGCTGATCTACGCCTCATTCATGATGGACTTTGCCCTCCTATGGTTGAGGCTCCACCTCCCAATTATCTTCTCCATGCTATTCCTGATCATGACAATGATGCCAACCTTGATCCCGTTCTGCCTTACATGGTTGAAGGAGGAGCTGATCCTCTTCCACCTCACTGTGAACCGACTCCACCCCTGGAGCTCGTTGTGGCATTGGGTGACATGCTCACTCAGGCTAATAACCTGATCGCTGAGGTTGATCTCACTGTCAGAAATGACATTGCAGAGTTCGATTTGCTTTTTTAGCTGTGTCCCAACTTTTTTCAGAATGGAATCTTATGCGTCTTCCTTTAGCTATGTCTCTTG
Source organism: Pisolithus orientalis (assembly GCF_024613125.1). Taxonomy (NCBI): domain Eukaryota; kingdom Fungi; phylum Basidiomycota; class Agaricomycetes; order Boletales; family Pisolithaceae; genus Pisolithus; species Pisolithus orientalis. The sequence continues at coordinate 15,518 of NW_026260998.1, read as the reverse complement.
TTGTTGCCAAGCATACTGAAATTGCTATTGCCCACACTCGTGATGGCATGTACGCAGGGAATAAGTGGAGAGAGGAGTACATGAAGAAAGTTGTTGAATATATGGAGGCATTATATGTTAGAGATTGTTCCCACTGGCACTATGCCATTCCCTCTAGTAGATCTTTCTTCATGTGCCTGCAACCACTGCTCGCCCATGTCCTTCTTTCCCAGATCAAGGTGACTTGGGATGGCTTCCCGACCTATCCAGGCCTTGACATGCCATTCAAACTCCCAGGGATCCATACTGCTTATCATGGTTATCTTACTGACTTTGCCCCTAAAATTTCCTTCCTTTCCTCTCCAAATGCTATCGCTCACTTCAATGGTTGTGACCTGCCTAGTCTAACCTATGAAGATCCTGCCCTCTGGACCGTTCTGGCCTCCACCATTATGCATGACACTTTTGTCTATGTATACTACAACTGCCATCCCCTCTACGTCTCGGGAAACCCTTTCTGCGAGCTCATCCCTCCTCTCAGGGTTTGGCACGAGTATCTGGAAGGCCATTACAGAGGACTTTGGAGAGAAGGAATTACCAATGTCGATTGTGTCCCCCTCCTCTTCAGAGAGTGACGACTTGGGGGACATCTTTTTGACCTCCAGCTACTGGAGTTCATCAACGGATTTAAGGCAATTGCAGATATGGACAAAACCTGAGCCAGTTACAACCAAGCTTGAGGTACTCTTTGGTACCTTGACACTACTGGTTACCGCCACTTCGTTTACTGGCCAGGAACAGACTTGATTCTGGCTGACTTCGAATGTGCGATGGCCTGTGATACTGGCTCATCTTACAGCCAACCCAGACATCATGGATTATTTGCCAGCACTCCTGCTTGGTCTCGCATGGCTGCCAAAGTTAAGCACAAACTATCCTCTCCCCAGTACCATGGACATACCATACGCATCCGCAGGCCGATTCCTCAAGTATCCTGATGGATCTCTAGAACCCTGCCTAGATAGCTCTTACAATGCCTTTGAAATCATAGCTTCTAGGGAGTATGGTAATCAGATATACAGCTGGTTTTTCCTTATTCTTGTGCCTCTGAATGGTTAGGATTTTTGAACCCCCATGGACTTCATGAAATGGGATGGTCATTTCTTTCCTACCATTACTTCCCTGACTTGTGCTTCAATTTTCTTGAGTACAATGTTCAGCGAAGTTCTCGCATTGCTGATTGGCGTTACACTGAGAAAGGCATGGAACCAGAGCCAAAAATAAAACACTGATCACTGAGGACTCAGAATTGACCTGGACAAAAGTCTCACGCCTGCAAATGTCGTAAATGTATGCGTGCTTTCCTCCAAGGGACTCTTAATCCTGCTGTCACCGATCCAAGGAAATCTTTCCTTTATGACCATCTAATCCTCGACATCTATTAGAATGTCTTCTGAAGGAGGTCTTGGAAAGAACATCCTGAAACTCAACAGGATGAACTACACTGTATGGCAAGTTATGATGAAGGCTTATTTCCAAACTCTTGGAGTGTGGGGAATCATCTCTGGAACCAAACCATTGCCTGCCGATGCCGATGAAGCTAGAGTCTGGTGGATCTTGGATTCACGCACACAGGGGTGTATCACCTTTTACTGCGATCTGATGATCGCACTCTCAGTTGACAGCCAGGCAACTTCTAAATTAAAATGGGATGACCTCGAAGCTAAGTATGGCAAACCTTCTGCCATGACGACATTCATGCAATTTCAATGACTCATTAAAATTCAAATCAAACCCAAGGATGATCTCATGGCGAAAATCGCTGAGATCAATATGCTCTTTAAAGCCATTTCTGGTCAGGGCATTACCTTGGACAATAAAATGAAGTCATTACTTCTTGTCCACTCCATGACAGCTTCCTGGGACCAAGCTCCCACAAACATCCTATCTTCCATCGATCCCACACACCTTGAACCAGATACAGTAATTCCTTGTATGAAGGAATTATGATCTCATCAATCTGGACAATCAATGTTACCAAGACAAATTGGAGAGCAGTCAGGCTCTTCCAATATTAAAAAGGAATCTAATTCCTTATTATCTCGCATGAACAAGCCACCCCTCTGCAATATTTGCAAGGGTGCACATAATACTCAAGACCATCGTGGTGGAAATGGCTCTTCTTGTGGCCAAGGAGGTCAAGGTGGTTTTCAAGGAAATTGTGGAAGAGGGGGAGGCTCTTATCAGCCTTACCCTCAACAACAAAATAATCAACAGGGAAGTTCGTCCAATAGAGGATGAAACCAAAATCATCGCCATGGTAAGGGCAAAGGAAAGGCCCAAACCAACGAGCTTGACATTCCCAGACAAGGTGCTGAGGAGTTCAACCTCACATCAGTTGAAGAAGTCCTGGAAAATTACCCTGATGATTTTGATATCAATGCAATCAATTTCCGCCGTACCTCTCCGGAATATTCTCCAGATCAACCAACCAAATCAAACCCTCATCCCAAAATGGAAGCCACTCTTGGCTCTCATACTATTCTCGCTTCTCAGGTTCCTAGTCCCGAGTTAACTGCAGAGGATATAGAAATGGCCATGGAACATGTGGGCCATGTTCCCACCTTACCCATTCAACCAGATGGTACTCTCTCGGAATGGTACCAGGAGGAGATTCAGAACTCCTTCATTACTGAAGTTGAGTCAGTGACTCCTCGTGTCAACATACTGAGATCTAATTCTCCTTGCCAATGCTCTATTTGCAAATGTGCAGCCTTGACGGGTTTCAGAATGGGTTTATCCCTTCAGGAATCCCTACAATGGGAGGACCCAGATCCTCTTTCAAGGAGGATTCTGTTTCCCTCTTCTGAGTCGAGAGCTGGGCCTATACATAGCTCGCCCATCCAATCCGAGGATGGAATGGGAGCTACCAGCCTGGCTAATATACACATGGCAAGAGAGAGGAATTCTGCAGATGATGTGTTGCAGGTTATTTGAGGAAACAGACATTCTACCAAGTCTTCCCAAAAATCTAGCAGACCACTTAAATTATCATTAGCAGAATTTCATGCGAGTGTACCAAATCTGAGGACTTATATTCACCCTCGTCCTTTTATTTGTCTTGATGTACCGGACTTTGATTTTGACCCAGAGAATTCTGTCAGCAGTTATAACCCTGGCAAATTCGACCGAAATGCATCTGATGCTTATGACTGTTACCCATGTGACATGTCAGCCAACATCATACTTCCCAAAGGTGAGTCCATTTGGATGCTTGACTCTGGGGCTTCACATCATGTGACCCCATATTATTCTGACTTTTTGTCATTTAAGAAATATAACTCACCACAGTTAGCCAATACTGCTGGTAAACAAAGAGTCAACATAATTGGTGAAGGAACTGTAGTGTTGCAGCTAGAAAATGGCTCCACTCTTTCCTTGGAAAATGTGGTATATAGCCCTCAATTTTCGAAGAGATTATGCTCTCGAAATATGCTTCTAGAATGGGGATATAGAAGCGAAGTGACTTCATACAATGAAGTAATCCGAACACCTGATGGCCAGATTTTAGTTGGAGCACGATTAGCTTCACCTAATTCACCATTACATTGGTTTGTGGGCATTCCGCTTCCACCCCAATGCTTTTTTGGTCCTTTGCCCGATGGTTAAAATGGATGCTGAATCACTCTGGCACAATTGGCTGGCACATCCTGCCAACAATATCATGCACCATTTATGCCGATTAGGTCTTCCTGATATTCCCTTACATGGAATTCAGTCCTGCAAGGGCTGTGCACAAGGCAAAATGGCTTCAGAGTCATTTAAACCTTCCTGGAAATGTGCTACTTGCCCCCTGGAACTCGTTCATGCCGACCTTTTGGAACTTCCCATCATATCCTACTTTCATTCCAAGTATGTTTTGACACTACTTGATGACTATTCCTCCTTTGGCTTCTGCATATATATGCAGAATAAATTGGACACCTATAAACATTTTGTTGACTGGCTTCTTGCCATGCAACATCAACTTAATCTGGAATTGGGTACTCTCCATTTGGATCGAGGGGGAGAATTCATGGGAAATACTTTCTGATCGCTCCTCACTTCAAGAGGAATTGCACATCAGCTTTCTATAGCTGATCAACCACAACAAAATGGCCGCACAGAACGATTCAACAGAACTATACTAGAAAAATCTGGAGCAATTTGTCACTATGCATGTGTTCCAAAGAAATATTGGAACTTCACATTTGACTGTGCACTACATGTGTGCAACTGAACACCTCTCAAGAGGATTCAGTTCAAGACACCAGCTGAACTTTTCACTGGCAAAATTCCAGACATTTCTTATTTTCACACATTCGGTTGCAAAGCCTATGTTTGGGTACCAAAGGAAAACAGACCAATTCAACAACAACAAAGACTACAAAGAGCACCTGTTGTTCCTCCCAAACTTATTCAGCACCCTTATCAACCATATCCTGTTCCTGGTGATAATAGAAATCTTTGAAGGGCACACCTGGAACAAGCTGAACAAAGGGAACCTCATCCTAAATGCAGAATTATTCCCACATCTCAACCTGACAACATATATGGAGCAAAACCTCCTGTTCAAATCAAGAGGGAAATTCGCGATAATAGAGACACTGCTCAGGAGTGGATTAGAAATGCTGAGCAACATGCTCACAATTCTAGGGAATATAGGAGAGTTACTCAAGAAGAAAGGAGACCACTGTCACCTCTTAGACCTCAGGCTCCTTCTGTTCCTAGGGAGTAGATTTCTCATCCTCCCACATCTCCTTTAACTCCTTTACCCAAATCAACTACTCCACCTGAACCTGAAGCAGGACCTTCTTGAACTGCACATGTCGAAGAGGTTGAAGAAGAAGAAAACCAAAAGGGGCATTTTGCCAATACCTTTGAATTTCTTCTTGCAGCACATGTTAAAGAATCTCTGGAACATTACAAAGATGTCCTTAAACTGAATCCAGAACTCCAAAGGAAATGGTTCGATGCTATGAAGGACAAGATAAAATCAATCGAGGAAAGAAATGTTTGGACTCTTGTGAATCCAAAACCAGATTGCAAACCAGTTAAATGCAGATGGGTTTTCGCTATTAAAAGCAATGGTCACTACAAAGCTCGTCTTGTGGCCAAAGGTTTCACACAAGAATTTGGAACAGACTTTGAAGACACCTTCTCACTGGTCACTCGTTTTGAGACAGTACAAATTCTACTTTTGTTTGCTGCTCAACAAAACTGGGAAATGAGCGCCCTGGACGTCAAGACTGCCTTTCTTTATGGCAATCTGGATGAAGAAATATATATGGAACAACCTGAAGGCTTCAAAGTTAAAGGTCAAGAGCACAAGGTCTATCGGTTGCTGCACAATCTTTATGGCTTAAAGCAAGCAGCATTAGCATGGAACAAAGCCTTACATGCTTCCCTACTTCACATGGGCTTTATTCAATCTAAAGTAGATGCAGGGATTTATATTTTTAAATCCAATGCAGGCATGGTCATATTTCTCATCTATGTTGACAATGGTTTATTCTTAGGATCACATCCTAAACTCCTAAAAGCAAAGAAAGATGAGTTTATGAAGAAATGGGAATCAAGAGATCTAGGTGAATGTAAAGAATATCTAGGTCTTCAGATCCACAGAAACTGTGCAAAGCATGAGATCTACCTGGATCAGATCCCTTATGTCAAAAAGGTGATCAAAAGATTCCAAATGGAGAATGTGCATAATGTTCACACTCCACTTCCATCCAGCTACCAACTGAAGAAACCCGAAGCTTCTTATCAAGCTTCTTCTTCACTTCGTTCCCAATATCAATCTATCATTGGATCTTTACTCTATATGGCTCTGGGAACTCACCCAGATATTGCTTTTGCAGTCATTCGCATGTTGCAATACATGGCCAATCCAACTGAAGATCACAAACAAAAGGTGCTGCACATTGTTAAATATGTTGCATCTACACCAAAACTTGTGCTTTATTATTCTGGGACCGAATCTCACATCTTCGGATTTGCTGACTCTGATTGGGCTGCCAATATGGATACTTGTCATTCTACTACTGGATATGCCATGTTTCTTGGCACCTCCCTTATTTCTTGGAGATCACGCAAACAAAAGACTATTGCACTTTCATCAACTGAAGCCAAATATATGGCTTTATGTGATTCTGCCAGACAAATCAAATGGCTAAATATGCTCTTTGATGAACTTGACCTAAAATTAGAGAAAACTATTCTCTACTGTGACAATATGGGTGCTTGCTTCATAGCTGAGAATCCAGTCTCAGATGGTCATTCAAAGCATATAGATGTCCAGTGGTACTTCATTCACAAATGTGTACAGGATAATCTTTTTGCCATTGAATATATCCAGATGGACCGACAAAAGGCTGATGGATTAACCAAATCTCTTACCTGGCAGAAATTCGAAACAAATTGCTCATCGCTTGGTCTCGTGACCTTACCATTCTAGAGTGAGGGGGAATGTTGGAAATACTGGTATATGGTGTTTCTCATTACCAGTTCTAGACTTGCTTATTAGATGAGTTTTACTCATATGACATCATGCTTTATAAGTGACTCCACAATGACGTCACTTTACTCCACTTATTCTATGATGTTCCATGACATTCATTACTATACATAGTAGGTAGTAACTAGACCTAGACTTACTATATGTGTCTCATGGTCTGTGCGCATACCTGCATGTATATAAACCAAGGGGTTTCTGCCGTATCCCCTCAGCAGTTTAGCTCAGTCAATTGACTACTTCTTCTACTCTTCAAGCCTCAACAGCTCTACTCTCAATACTGTCTACTTTCAACGCTCTATCCAATCATAAAGGCAAGTGCTCATCTTTAAGCTCTCACCCTTTTCCCCTTCATCCTCATTCCTCTGCCAATACAGCAAAGAAGAGCATGGTGGACAACTGTTACATTGAGACTGTGGACATCGAGGCTGTGATGTTGGTATGCTCAGTTATGCAAGTGTTACTTTGTGTTCCTCCCTTCTAACCCTCTGTGCAGGGAACATGTACATTCCAAACTTGCTTTCCCTTTTTGCTACCTGGTAAGAGTAAGTTTGATAGCTTGGCAGGTGGCATTTCTTCTGACATGATTTGCATAGGAACATGTACAATGTGTGAGTCAGTGAATGGAACATTTTGCACTTGCGAGATGGCTAACTCTTGATTGTTTCCAGATCAGTTTTCCTGACTTTTGGTGCATTCAACTTCAGCTTTGGTGCACTTTACATCTTAATGCTCCCAACAGTATCCCTACTGAGGAATATTACCATGCTATAGGGCTTTTCCATAGTGTGTGGATATAGGTGCTTTGCTTGAGAGTAAGCAGACTGTGTTTTGCTTATTATTTTGGCTGTTCAGTTTTGTAACCTTCATCTTTATGTGAGTGCCAGTATCTTTTGCTTGAAGTTCACTCGACAAATGTTGGTGCAGGATTGGTGCTCTTTGCACTACCCTCCCCATCATTGGGATGCTCAGGTGTACTGTTTTGTTGCTTTCATGTCTTACAGCCAACACATTCACTGGTAGGAAATGTCATCTAACCCATCCTTAAGCAAAGTAACTCACATGGTTTGTGCTTTCCAGGCATTGAGAGCCTTGCTATGGCTGGTGGAATGCTTGGCATATTTTGTGCTTTCGGTGCCTATTATGGAGTGCTGTCCATGTTGTGGACAAAGCGAACGACTTGCTCATTCATCAGGCTTCTGCATCTTGCTCTTTCTCCTTCCCATGCTTAAAAAATCATGCAGTGCTCTTTAAAAATCCTTCCCATTGTATGTCTCAATAGAAAGTTGCTGTGTTCCCATTGAGTTATAACACTCCATTCTGATGATAAAATTTCTCCAGCATTGTGGCTGTGAGCCCACATCACTTTGCCTATAGTTACAGTGTGTCCAGATCAATATTTCAGAAGGGTGACTGAGTAGTTCTATGGCATGATAGAGGGAGGCATCGATTTCTACATGCACATTATGTTCCAACTGAGCTGTAACACTACACTTGTTCTTCATGTGTACATGAAAAGGGGAGTCACCTCTACCAGTATTACACTCTTGTACTGAACATGCAACAGTAGCTGTGCACGGTCATGAGCGGAAGCTGTTTCCCCACATGCCCCCACATGCCTCACGCCCAAACAAATGAGTTCCATTTCTCTGGTTACATGTCGCCTTCCCTTCACCAGGGGTGAAACAGTAATTGAAATTTCTATATGGGGTATACGCTGTCACAAAGAAACGAGAGAGCTGAGCTGGCTTCTGAGGGCATTCAATTACGGCCGAAAATAATATCGTTAGTAGTAAACAAATTTTGTGATCGCGGGTGAGCCCTACCAAATAAAGGAACAGTGCCTCTTCACGTCCTATATGCAACCCATACCCCTAAAACTGTGTAGGAGTTACAGTGGATTCCATTAAAGGATGTGCCCAAGATAGCTGAATTACAGCTGGACTACAAGATGGGAGTTACCTCCCAATCCTGGTCATCCTACAATATAAGACAGCCTAGACAACGAAAGAGGTATGCAAAACTGATTTCTACACTACAGGAAACAGGGGTTATTTCCTTATTTGGGCATACAGGCTTGCGAAATTACCGGTTACCAACATTATTTTCACAAACAGCCGGCAGAATCTCGTGCGAAGCTCGGGTCGGAATCGAAGGTTCATTCGACTCCGGAACATCAACTGGTGGACGAATAGTAAGTACGACGGACACATTCTTTACCTAGGGAGCCCTTTGCGATGGATCTATGGTTAACATCACCACTGTCAGGTGGTGCGTCTGCCATTCACTAGTCGCGAATAAATATTGATGCAGTCATTGCAAACAGTCCATTTTCTATGGGAAATATGCTTCGGGGAGGGGAAGAGTCGGCACTGTGAATGTGTCGTCAGAGCTCACAATGCGACCGAGGGGCGTGACACATGCTTGGAACGAGTGAACCAGATTAGCTTCTGATCAGACTGCGCGCACTGTTTCCTGCCACGAATATCATTTCATGCCACGTATGTTATTTCCTACCGCGAATGCGCTGGACAAACAAACAGATGACAGTATCAAGCAGCCGGGATATGGATGTGCCTCCATATAATCTTGAGAAGAAGTGGTGCAGGTTTAATCCTTCCCTTTCGCTCCTTTAACCTCAGTTCTGCTCCGCAAATTCTTCGTCATGTCTTCCAGCTCGATCAGAGAGAGGAAAAGCATGGTGGACGACTATTACGTTGACACTGTAGATGTGGAGGCTCTCCCACAGCTTAGGCAACCTGTCCGTAGGTATGAAAGGACGTTCGGTAACCCGGTGAGTGTGGGGTGGCGATCGTAATGCGGTGTTGCGTGCTGAAGTGGATAATAGGCCCCGGTTGGCATGCTCAGTTATGCGACTGTTAGTTTGTGCTCCTCCCTTCTAACCCTCCATGCGGGGAACGTGTACACTCCAAACATGGTTCTCCTATTTGCTACCTTGTGAGAGTGCTTGTAGACTTGGTTGATGTTTCCTTGCTGACTTTGGTTCTGATAGCTATGGCGGAATCACGCAGACCCTGGTAGGTTTAATGGAAATGTATTTGGGGTAAGTTCGCTTCCTCGTCCGGCCGCGTTTATTCTGATATGGCTCACATAGGCATACGTTCCCTGCGTAAGTTGATAAGCGAACGTCTTGTATGTCTGTTTAGATCGCTGACATGTGGTGACTGTTTCCAGATCGGTGTTCTTGACTTTCGGTTCATTCAACTTTAGCTATGGAGCGATTTACATCCCAAGCTTCGGCATATTGTCAGTACGAATAATTCTCCCCTCTGACATTTTACTGACAGTTATGTAGAGCTGCTTATTCTGTTGATGGTACCCCTACTGAGGAATATTACCACGCTATGGGACTTTTCCTATGTGTTTGGAGGTTCGTGCTTTGTTCGAGAACAGGCGACCCATGTTTTACTGACCATTAAATCTGGCTGTTCAGTTTTGTGGCCTTCATCTTTTTGTAAGTCTTGGTATCGTCTTATTTCGAACTCGGCCGACCAATGTTGATGCAGGATTGGTGCTCTTCGCACTACCTTGCCTATCGCCGGGTCGCTTGCGTGTTCCGTTTTGTCGTTCTCGTGTCTTGCGGCTAACGCATTTACTGGTGGGAGATGTCTTCCAACCTGTCATTGATCAGGCAGCTCACAAAGTCTGCGTTTCGTAGGTATTCACATTCTCGCTATGGCTGGCGGAATATTCGGCATAGGTGCTGCTTTTGGTGCCTACTATGAAGGGCTGTCCAAGCTGTGGACAAAGCAGACGACGTTTTCGTTCATTAGGCTTCCGCATCTCGCTCTTTCTCCTCCCGATAGCTGAAAAGCTATGCGATTTTTTTTTTTTTTTTTTTTTTTTTTAATCCTTCCTGTTATATGGCTTGATAGAAAGTTACTGTGTGCCCGTTGATCGAGGCACGTACAACAATTTCTACAGCCACGCGTCATGTTCCCATTGAGTTGTAATACTCCGCCCCAATGATGGGCTGCCTGTGGGTTTGCCTATAGTAGTGTGCCTAGATCGAGATTGCGCGGGGGATCAAGTAGGAAGGGGTTCCCCACACGCTCACATGTAGAAGTACTTTATAAGTGTCCGTCGTCCTATCGGTCCTGCTACCCTCCGTAAGCGCTTGACGAGGTCCCAGACTCGGCTCTTGCCACGTGTGTTCGAGCAGATCGTTTCCAAAAATGGCAAGTCACAATGAAAGTGGTTTTTGATTTTGTCGACGTTGCTCTGCGCGTGAAGTTCTGCCCGGCGAGAGTATCAGGCCAGTGATACCCCGCGCCAGCATCGGAAGCCAGTCTCTGCAGCACGCAATACACCGAAGCTGGCCTTCTTGCTGCATGTTGGCTTATCGAATCCTGGTTGTTTCTTCGTCTCACGCTGGAACGTCCTCAAAACCCTGCTGTGTCTCAGTTTGAAGATGGCTCACCATTCCATCCAGCGTTCCCCGGGGCATTCTTCCATACCAACCAGCACCTCACACCACTCGCGCAGCTCCATCTCCAGTGGGCTTCCAGTATCTCAGGTCGCATTTGGGCTTCAGCCTCCTCGAACGTCTGAAAGCAGCTCACAGGCCAGCTCCGCTTCTACTTCCGCGGCCCTGGGTCCACAGACACCTCAGTCCTCTATTCCATCATTTCGATCATTGCGGAACCTCCTCCCATTTGGGTCAGGCAAGAACTCGAGCCTCAACACCCCCAGTCCAAACACCCCGAAACCACCATTCGTCGGCTCCTTGTGTCGCTCGATAAATCATGAAAGAAAGACGTCGGTGGTGCTTGCCAGCCCCGATGATTCAGAAAAGTTTCCTGTGATTTCTATTGCTCCCGCTAGTCAAAATTTCGAGGAAGAAATGATGGCTCGCAAAAGAAGCCGCGACCTTGCAAGGTCGGCATCTGATTCAGTTACACCTTCCCGGTCCCCAGCAACAGGCAACGATGATCGATACGGTAAGCCGACATTCGTCCTCGTCAGTACAAGTTTATGACAACGCTCTCTAGTTCTTCCAGCCCCCTCACCTGTGTCCCCACTAGGTGCAGACTTATCCACGATCATTGAAGCCGAGAGTTCGGGAATATCAAAGCACATTCCCTGTATCGATGAAACCACAAGTCCGGACGACCGTACCAGTTCTCCGGGCTCTCCTTTCTGCTTGGATGGACATGTCAAAGACCAGCTTCCATCACCTGACTCAAGAGACGCTTCCGTTTTGGACTTGTCCACGTCAAAGTTGAATGCAGAGGTGATGGATGCCTTGACGGAGAAAGACGCAATTAGAGCTAGTGAATGGCTCCGCGCCGCGGACGGCATAGTAATGGAGGATCACACGGATGACATAGCACAAGATGTGCATGGCCCCAATGAGGATCCGGACGCCACGTTAGACTTCGATGTATTGGACCCGAACCTAGCCCAGCTTCTCAGCCCACACAGCCTGAATGGAAAGCCTCATCGTTCAGCCCCTCTCAGCAACCTTAAGCCCCCCCGGGTGCATTCCAGAAGCCCAAATCCTCCCATCACACCGTCACCTCAGGTCACACCCGGCGCAGAACGTAAAGCGCTGACGCCATCTCCCCGACTCGGCACCGTCATTCCGCCCTCGCCTGCGTCGCATGGTGTTCAACAGTCATCACCCCAGCGGCGTTCCGTGTCTTTATCCAGGTCATCCATGGCTAGACCGGCCGGATCTTCTCTTCCTCGTCTCACCCGTGCCGTAACAACGGCACCTTCTGCGGACCGTCCTTCACCTAAGGAAGCTGCTGGCTCATCAGGTCTCCACGGTGCGCCAAAGAAGCGTCATCAGCCACCGTCACCTTTGTCTTCGCAGGCACATTCAACTTCAGGCACACCTTCCTCAAGTTCTCCCATATCCACAGATCTCCCGTCAAGGCGGCTTCTCAGTACTCGCCTGGGATTGGCGAACCGCCATGTTTCATCATACTCCCCGAGCAGCTCCCGCACAGACCTCCGGGCTGCGGCAGACAACGAATCACCCTCCTCGGGCTCTCAGATATCGTCTAGGACTGCGTCAGATAATTATCGGCAGCGGACACCGGGGCTGAGCCTGGAGCTGGGAGGTCCATTGGATGTGAATAGGCGGAGACGACCACACTTATTTTCCAATCGGAAACGGAGTATGAGTGTCGAGGAGGCGCGTATATCTTCGACATCTAGTTCTTCGAAGGTGTCGCCGATACGACCTTCGTCTTCGCTTTCGAATCATCCCCCCGCGATGGACTGGCTAGGCCCAAGGACGGCGAAAGCGTTCGCCGCAGCTGGGCTCTTGGACGTCGACCGGGATGGAACTAACAGTCTTGGACGATATAGCTCTTTGAGAGGAAACAACGAACGAGAGGATCGCTATGTTCCCTCCAGGATGGCATTTTCTGAGGTGGCTTCCACGTGTTCCTGGGGTCGGAGTGGCAGTATCTCTCGTGTAATGACTCCTTCGGAAGGTGTCACGTGGGCCGGAAGCCCTACGTTCTCCGCTCCACGTACAACGCTCTCTGGTGGATCCACCGCACCGACGTCGATATCTGCCTCGTCGTCGGCGCACCAAGTGGCCATGCAACTTTTGAAAGATAAGCATGATCTGGAAACGGAGGCGCTGCTAGCTGCCCTGTCGGATTCTCAACGAACGACCAAGACTTTGCGGGAAGAGAATACTCAACTCCGAGATCGCATCCAAGAACTCGAGGATGAGCTTGAAGCCTTGCGTGATCAACTCCGTCGGCTGGCGAACGGGGCGCAACCTTCTCGGCCTGCCTCTCAGGTTGCATTCACGAAGTCCACCCTCGACAGGAAGATCGGTGCACCGAGTCTGCTGTCGAATGGTGATGTTCCTCGTCGCCCCGTTGTGCAGCGATCGCATTCGTTTCTTCCTGCACAGTCGATTAGTAGTGTGAGATCATCTGTGGATCTTGGCGGAGCCACGCGCGAGGATTCGCCGACCCGATCCTCTGCTTTCCTTGATACACTTCCGCGATCGACTGGCCAGCGACGAGCAAGTATTGCGTCATCGATCTTCCCAACCTTGCCAAACAATATGTCACTGCTAATGCTGGAGGAGGCCATGCATGATCATGGGGCACTCTCATCCACGTCGGTGTCCCCACCATCTCCAAGTCGTCTACCAAAACGGCTGAATGGAAGCGTCCTAAACGGTCAACATATCAGCACGTCCATCCCTACTCCTGCCACACCAGCGACTACCGACTTTTCGATGACCGAGGTACCTGGATCACCCACCAGTCTTCAACTCCGGCCGGAGCACGAACTCCACCTTGGAGATATGGCCAATCTAAGTTTATATGCTATGAGTGACGATGAGGGACAAGCCTATGACCTATGATATCTTCACCACTTTTTTCTTTTCCGACTTCATTTTGGTTTCGTGTTTTCGCTTGAGCACTGTGTCATCATCTTTTCCGTATCGCCTTGTTTTTGCTTTCGTTCGTGCAGGGATATCCTTTTCTTTCCTTCGACCAACCTGGCACTCGGCTGTTTCTTGATACCTTACTTTCAACAACGCAAGATGTACTATACCCCTACATACAGTTGTTCGCATTTCCCGCAGTTAATACCGTAGATACATACAACCGTTCTGTCTGCTTTTACAGGCCAGCGTTCTTTTGGTTCCGAGCCAACCGGGTATGTAGCTAGCTAGATGCAGTAATGAAACAAGACCAAACCGGAAAGGAAGAAAAGCGTGATTTGTGATTTGAGTAGATTAGTGCAGCACTGTTGATCGTAACCTAACATCAGTACCTTTCTGTCATTATTAGCAAGCCTGACGCACGTAGACCTGCGAAGATATATTGGATGGGGTGGATATGTCTAGTAGTACAAAGTCTAGATCAGCTAACTGCGAATGGTGACTTCTTCCGTAACCGCTCTCCAATACGGTAGAAAATAAATCTGTACAAGACAGGCGTCAGTGCACGCTGCCAGGAAAATCACCTTCAACGTACGATAGTGGAGCCATGATTGTCGTAAGACCCGCCAAGAGCGCCGTTGCCCCGACTGTTCCTAGGCGGTCGTACATTGGACCAGCAAAAAGGGGGAAAGCGGCGGCAAATATACACCGGAGGGCAGCATTACTCGCCATTGCCGAGGCTGAAATAGGGCGGTATGCAGTAACGAGGTACATAAAGGTCGACATGAAGGAGAAAAAGATACCAGCCCCGAGTGGGACTGAGGCAATCATGGGGACGATCCAAGGAACACCGGAATATGTGGTGAAGGCAAGCCAAAACAAGCCTGTAGAGAGGAGGGGAGGGGAGTCAAATACTTTGATATTAGCAAATGAAACAACGTGCCGATTGGTACAAGGACGTACCAACTTGGCCCATGATTAGCCTGATCTCTGGCGGATACGCCCTACCAAATTGCTTTGCTTTGCGTGCGAACAATCTAATCCCATAAACGCGTCCTCAAAATCGCCGTTTGCAATGCTTATAGGCATAACATACCTGTTCCAGAACGGTATCGTGGAGAGAGCAACAAGCATTCCGATACCAAGTCCAACGAATGAGAGACCCGTCATTTGGACGTTGAAATGATGCTTGTCTTCGAATATAACCGGAAACGCTTGGAACGCCAGGTACAGCACCCCCAATAACAATGCATTCCTTGGGTAATTGGTATTGAGAGTGATCCGTAATAACCACTTAGCATCGCGTACCACGTATTCAGGAGGAGTGCCATTCTATCGAACAGCAGGAGCTCTAAAACGATGCTCAGATGACTGGTGAGTGAACCCAGTGCATGCGAACTTACGAAAGGGTTTATAGCAACTGATCAAGACCGCGGAAGCTAAGCTACCCTGTCTTCTGTCCAAGGGAGCACAATATTTTGGATTACCCGTTTGCTCTCGTAGTCTAGGGGGGCATTGAAAAATAACTTCTGGTTTACCACCACAAAGTACACTCACCTGGCAGCTTTCCTCTTGAGTAGGACAGGCGCATAAGTTTCA